>NW_026594914.1:0-1014 GCF_907164565.1 Psammomys obesus | reverse complement strand
GCGCACACTGGCTCAGCACACACACACTGGCTCAGCGCACACACACTAGCTCGGCGCACACTGGCTCGGCGCACACACTGGCTTGGCACACGCACACTAGCTCGGCACACACTGGCTCGGCGCACACTGGCTCAGCACACACTGGCTCAGCGCACACACACTGGCTCAGCACACACTGGCTCAGCACACACTTGCTCGGCACACACTGGCTCGGCACACACACACTGGCTCGGCACACACTGGCTCGGCACACACTGGCTCGGCACACACACACTGGCTTGGCACACACACACTGGCTCGGCACACACTGGCTCGGCGCACACTTGCTGAAATCACGTCCTGTGACTGGCTCCGTTTCCAGGACGAGGAAGGTGCTTTCCACAAGGCTTGAGAAGTGTGCAGTCGGGTAAGGAAAGGAACAGTGTCACACAACACCCTGAGGAGTCCTGGAGTCTTCGTCAGCCCCTCTCCCTGACTGATGCGTCGGTCAGTTAACTGCACCGACACTGGGAGACGAGCGGCGGGGAGTGAAGGGCACTCTGCTAATCTGTGCTGTGGAGATCGGGCCCATGTTTGGTGGGCGTGGGCGGTCGCTTTGTGTCTGTGAAGAGCAGAAGATGGAGGCTGGGGTGGGCCCAGAGCAGTGCTCCAGGCTGAGACTGGGAGGCCAGGCTCTCACTGTCCTCCTGAGGCTGGGCTGGGCCCTGCGGCACAACCTTCGTCCTGGTGTGATCTGCTGGCGCCCCCTGGTGGCCGGGGACAGCTTCCACCCGGGAGCACCCTTGGAAACTGTGGCTGAGGCCTGCAAGCTGCTGAAAAACAGTTGTTTCCCCTGTAGAGGGCTCAGGGCTCAGGGTGAGGGCTGCTCTCCCAGAGGACCCAGGTTCAATTCCCAGCACCCACACAGCTCCTCATGGTTCCTGCCTGTAACTCCAGGGGATCCAACACCTTCACAGGTCCATGCCACTGTGTGTGTGTGTGTGTGTGTGTGTGTGTGTGTGTGTGTGTGTGTGT
>NW_026594913.1:0-6345 GCF_907164565.1 Psammomys obesus | reverse complement strand
AGCACACTCATTACACACCAGCCCCCCAAGAACAGAACCCCCAATGTACACCAGCTCACAACAGTACACACAATACACACCAGCCCAGAACAGCACACTTAGTTTCCACCACGCCAGAATAACACCCCAACACATACTAGCCCAGAATCGTGTTCCCAGCACACACAGAGCAGCACAGCCCTAACACAAACATCTGTGTACGGTGGACAGGGGCCTTTTGCTCCTTTGAATTTCCTCACACAAAGAAAACAATGACCATGGTCAGAATTCAGCCAGTTTCTGTCTCTCTGGACATCCAATCAAAGATGTCTGTTGTTCTTTCTTGGAGACAGTATCCAGTCAAAGCTTTGAACTTCCAATCCTCCTGCCTCAGTCTCTGGAGTACTGAGGTTATAGGTGGCCCCAGGCCAGTATTTTTTAAAGGCAGTTTGAGGGAGATAGAGCAATGACTCAGGGTTAGGAGCACCGGCTGCTCTCCCAGAGGGCCCAGGATGGACTCCCAGTGCCCCTTGCTGGTTCTCAACCTTCTGTAACTCCAGTTCCAGTGAACCCAGCGCCCTCTTGTGGTCTTCTCAGACAGTGCACACTGCAGTACACAGACCTGCATTCAGGCAAACACTCAACCGCATAAAACAAATAGCGTTTCGGCAAAGGAAAGGTGGTTTGGAATGTAGAGCATGGCTGCTCTGGCAGCCAGGCTTGCCTTGCCCCTGAGCTCCACTCCGGGGCCGACGCTGCAGCCGGGGGGTCACACAGGCCTCGTTTCTGTGCGGAAAGTGTCTTCTGCAGATGCGGCTCTTACTGTCAAGGTCTGACGGGCCTAGGGCTTCTCCTTTCTCTCACGGAAGACTACAGGGAGCTGACCCGGCCCTTCAGCATTTGGCTTTGACACGCGTGGCCCTTGCCAGGGTGGTGGTTTTGTTGCCTGGGGTTTTGTTTGCTTTAACTGAATCGGGGGCTAGGATGTTCCTCAGTGCCATAGCATTTGCGGGGCACGCACAAGGCCTCGGGTTCATCCGCAGAATCGGGGGTTGGGGAAGATGCCGTTATCAATGTTTGACAGATTCCAGTCCTGGCACACCAGGGTGGCAGTGGCTGCCCCTGTCATTAGCGACCTACCCAGTCCCTGTGACACAGTCCCTGTGGCGCCAGCGGGCCACGTCATTCTGCTCCATTCTTTGTCTGTAGGGCCTGGAGGACATGCTCCTTCCCGACTTCCTGGAGGATGTCAGTATCCAGTACCTAAAGTCTGTGCGGCTGTTCAGTAAGAGACTCAAACTGTGGCTTCTCAACGCTCTGGAAGGCTTCCCAGCCATCTTACAGCTCTCCAAACTCAAAGGTAGGACTGCACGTGGAGCACAGGCCCTGTGAGAGGCCACCCGGGCAGCTCCAGCCTCAGTCAGGCACTGTCACCTGCCTGTGACAGTGACGCACTTTGCCCATCGCCCTCGACCTGGGGCAGAGCAGGTGGGCCTCGGTGGCATGTCAGAGCTTCTGGTTGGTTCTCAGCTGGGCCACACCAGCGGACAGTGTCTGAGTGTCCCTGTCAGCATCTGTCAGGTGAATGGAGGAGGCTGAGAGGGAGCAGCTGGCCTCCCCTCCTGGCCTTAGAGAGATGAGAACATTGGGGTCTTTGGAGCTCCTGAGTGAAAAGTCGACTCCTTGGAATCTAGACTAACCTACCCCGGTTAGCTCAGATGGCTGTTGCCCATGGTACCCTGGCAGCTCACAAGCAGCTGAGGCTCGTTCCTGGGGTGCTTGTGAGGAAGAGGTGCTGTGCGGCCAGATGTCCAGCATGAGGGCGGGACTGGTCTAGTCAGGACACAGTCTGCCAGCTTTGCCTTCCTTTGGGGGGGTGGTGAGGAGGACTCCCTTCAGGAAAGGGCCTTGTTCACACAGGCTTGGCCTCTCAGTGCCATCACTGTGGGGTGATGATTCTCCTTGTGAACAAGGGGTGATGGGGAGGGGTGATGGGAGGGGTAGAAGGAGGAGGGATGGGGAGAGGTGAGATAGAGGGGTAATGGAGAGGGTGATGGGGAGGGGAAGGGAGATAGAGAGGGGTGACGGGGAGGGGAGGTGGGAAGAGGTCCAGCCTGAGGCAGTACAGCTTTTCTGCTCAGCCTTGGGTGCCTCTCTTCCCCTTTCCCCTCCCCCCCACAAGAGTTGCTCCAGTGGGCAGCTCCAGTAATGGCCCTCTGTGTTGTTCTTCACAGAAGTCACTGGATTTGTCAAAAGGCTCAGGAGAAAGACATACCTTTCCAACATGGCAAAGGTACATTGCGGCTCCCTGTGTTCCTGAGGCACAAGCGACACTCCATGCCCAGCAGTCACCCCACCTAGGCAGAGGGCAGACAGGAGAGCCTGCTGGCCACAGCTGGGAGGCCCCAGGCCCCAGAGTGCAATGTGGGAAGTCATCCTGTCCCTTACACCGAAAGGCTCCAGTTACCTCTGAGCTGTGCCCGGGAGACAGCGCCCGGCAGCATCTAATAGACGCAGGGGGCAGAGTGGCGCTCTGGGGCTGCTGGCCGGGGCTGGCTGGAGTCAGGTGTGACAGGGCGTCACAGCTGACCCCTGACTGACAGGCGGACAGACAGGTGCCTCCGAATGCCACATGCCTGGGCTCCCCGTTTCCTCAGCGCTGAGCGTTTGGGGATCATGTAGCTGACATGCTAGATTCAGAGGTTATCAACCTGCGGGTCGAGACCCCTTGAGGTCACACGTCAGCTATTTACATCACAGTTCATCGCAGTAGCTAAATCACAGGTTTGAAGTATAGTGAAGCTGATTGTATGGTTGGTTCACCACAGGAGGAGCTGCCGTCAAGGGTTGCAGTGCTGGGAGGCGGGATCCTCCTGGGTCTGCGGGTTAAGAGCGCGCGCACGGCCTTTGACAGCTGCGTCTGTCCTGAGTGTGGCAGACATGCCTTGTCATCGTTCCCTGGACACAGCGAGCAGCAGCCATGCACAGCTCCATGTTCTCGGACATACCCACAGCCACGTTTCCTCCCCCCAGCGACAACAGGAAACTGATGTCGGGGGGGAGGGGCGCCATGGCGACATGACATGAGTCTGTCCAGGGAGTAAGCAATGGCGACATGACAGGCGTTGACCATTCTGCCTCCCCACCCTTAGACGATGAAAATGGTCCTGAAGAACAGCCGGAGAGTCGGCCTCTTGAAGTCGGACCTGCGCGCCATCATCAGCGAGGGCACTCTGGATATTTCCAAGAAGGTCCTGGCAGGGGACTCGGGCCATGAAGAGGAGCTGGAAAGCCGCACAGAGATGAAATGTAACCCTCCCTCACGCTCACCGTTTGGGCAGCTCGGCCGTCCTTAGGAAGGCCTCCCGCAGCACAGTAGGGCTTATGTAGTTGGGGGCACTACCCATGTCTTCCCAGGCCAGGAGACCCCCAATGGCAGCGTGCCTCAGCCTCCTGAGCTGCCACCTTTAATCCTCATGCTGTGCGACCCCGGCCTCAAAACTATTCCCTTTGCGCCTTCGTAACTGTAATGTTGCTCCTGTTATGAACTGCACTGTGAATACCTGACGTGCAGGCTACCTGACCCATGACCCCTGTGGAAGGGTCGCTCAGCCCACGAGGGCATCCTGAGCCACAGGCCTCGGAACCCTGTGATAGACACGCCATAGCGATGGCACCAGGGCTTCCTGAGTCGGGCGGGCGGTGTCAGCGCCGCCGCTGCTGCTGACAGCAGTTCTTCGCAGACAGCCCCTTAGGGGGCCGAGGGGAGACTGCTCCTGGCTCCTGTCTCTTCCCCTGGTTGACGGGGTGGCGTGAGCTCCATGGTCACCAGGTTCCCCTGGCCCGCAGTCAGCCACCCGGAGTCCTAACAGTGCAGGGTGGAGCTGCCCCCACACAGCCGGCAGACAGCACCAGCCAGCGGCTGCGTCGCTCTGTAACCGACACTCCACAACTGTAGTCGTCTTCAGGGAAGGGAAATACCTCTCTGTGAAGACGCCTGATTTCTGGCGACACAGTGGGTTTGAAGGGTGGCACGACAGACAGTGGTTCAAGGGCCTTCCCCAAGCACCCCCAGGAGGGGAGTGGAGAAGGGGGCACTGGGTGCCGGCTCCTCCCCTGCCGGATGCCCCAGGGAGGTCGAGCCACTTCTCCCGAAGCTAACGCTGCTAGAGCAGAGGACGAGCCCCTGCAGTGCTCGTCTGGGGTGCCCGAACCCACATGGCTGCTGCACAGAGCAGTGTCCACGACCCCAGGCACACTGGTGCAGTGACGTAAACACGTGTCCTGGGACTGTGAGGTAGACTTGGCCCCGCTGTGGCTGTTGGTCATTAGGTGACTGAAATACACCCTGGCTTTTGGCACTAGTGTCTGTCAATCCCCTGTCACTTGTCCCTTGTGTCCCCTGTCCCAAAGACCCTGGCTGTCGCCAGTCCAGACAGCCCCTGGGATGGTCCAGTTTCCTCAGCCAAGCAAGTTCCAGAGCTCTGGGAACCCATCCCCAATAGCCTTGAAGTCCTCCTTCCAAGGGCATGGGCTTTCCTGGAAAGCCCAGGTGGGCGTGCACTCGCCGTTCTGGGCCCCAGCCACCCTCCCGTAGAGCCCAGAGGCCCTCAGCCTTCCTCTTGGCCTGTGTAGAGCAGGCATGCGCCCCCATCATCCCTGAGTGTCCCTCGAGGAGGGTGCTGAGTCCAGCCAGGACCCCGCTGGCCACTGCAGGCTGGGAGTTGGGAAAGCCCAGGCCACAGGCCTGCTGTTTTCATAAACCGGCTTGCCCGGCAGCTGCCCGGGAGGGAAGGCTGTTCCTTGCTATTCTTCCTCCAGCACTGCTCCCTGGGACAGCAGGCCTGACTTCACACCAGCCGGGGCTCCACCTGTGTGAGCACACAACCCCAGGCAAGGCACTCACTGCCTTTGATGCCCCCATCATTTCAGTGACACTAATGAGCCGGCTCGTTTGTGAGCCCGTCAGGGATGGGTGAGGTCATGTCTGCACAGTGCAGTGAGCTCACCTGAAGCCAGACTCCGGGTAATTGCAAGGTGGAGCTCTTGTCTCAAACACGTCTTTCCATTGCAATGAGTGGCAGAGACAGGACTGTGATTTCCAAGAAGGTGGCCCAGAAGTGGCAGGTCCAGCCAGAGAGCTGGCCCTTTGTGTTCCAGATGAATGTGGGGTTCTGGGAAGGCCCTCTGCGCTGTCCTTGGGGCCTGTCCCCTAGGGTTCTGACATGGGTGCCAAGTTCATGCCATCTGATTCATCCCGCTCTGTCTCCTTACAGGCTTGGAATGTTTGATTTCTTTGCTGGAAACCTCAACAGACCTTGCTGAGCTCCTGAACTGTGTGTCTTCCAACCTCCAAGCACTTGTCTTCCAGGTACAGCACTGAATTTTCATAGGAGAGAAGTAGGTGTTGGTCCTTCTAGCTAAATTACAGCCTCGGGGCCCACGCATGCCTGTGTGCCTCTGGCCCTGATGACCACAGAGGTAGTAGGCTCAGCTCAGAGCCCACCCTCTGTTCCCAAAGGGCACGGCCTCTGGAGAAGCCCTCTGCAGGACTGCCTGTCCCTGGGGGCAGGAGAAACTGCCTCTCTGCTGGCCACGAGTGTGCCAGGGTAGTGTGGGTGTTAGGACAGGAACATGGCCTACTACTTCTGACGAGGCACAAGATGGAGAGGTGGCTTATCACAGAGTGTGAGTGTGAGTGTGTGTATGAGTGTGAGTGTGTACTGTGAGTTTGAGTGAATGTGGGCTGAGTTAGACTAGGGGATGTGTGTGTACACACAGGCGTGAGTGGGTGTATATACAAGCATTTGAAGGAGAGTTAGAACACGTGGCGGGGGTGCGCACCGGCTGATACAGTGAAAAGGAGGACGCTCCACCTGTGGGAGCAGCCATGTCCATTCAGGTTTTATAGACATGTCCAAACAGAGTGGCTTGAACAAACTCAAGGAGCAGGCGTGTGGAACAGTGCTTGGGAAGCAGAAACAGGAGGATGTCTGTGAATCTCTCCTAGCTCCAGGACAGCTAGGATGACATAGAGAGACCCCATCTCAAAAAAGGGAAGAAGAAAGGTGTGGAGAGGGAGGGAGGGAGGAAGGAAGGGAGGGAGGGAGGGAGGGAGGAAGGGAGAGAGGGAGGGAGGGAGGAAGGAAGGGAGGGGGTCAGAAAGAGGAAGGAAGGGAGGAAAGGAAGGAAGGGAGGGAGGGAAGAGAGGAGGGAGGAAGGGGAAAGGGAGGGGAGGAGGGAGAAAGGGGAAGGGAGGAAGGGAGAGGGAGGGAGGAGGGAAGGTGGGCTGCAGCTGCATGTGTAAAGTTGAGGCTTCCCCCCCCCTGGGATCACCACCAGGTAGATGGGGCTGCCCGTGGCTGT
>NW_026594912.1:1895-2601 GCF_907164565.1 Psammomys obesus | reverse complement strand
GTGAGGACCAGCATTCCCCCTGGCCTGAAAACTGAGGTCTGCCCCCCCGAGCTGGCGCAAGGCCCCCTGGGACTGCTGCCATCCACCTTCCAAAGTGAGGGCCCCCATGAAAGAAGGGAGCTGGGCAGTAACACAGGGCTAGTGTTAGGGAGAAGGCTCAGATGTTGGCGCGTCCGCAGCATGCTCCGTCAGTAAAGAGCCGCACAGGCAAGCGTGCCGGAGCTCAGATGCCAGCAGTGGCGCGTGATCAGTGCTGGGGACCTGAAGACTTGGGGCGCACTGCAGCTCACTGGCCAGCTAGTCTAGCAGGCCCCAGCTTCAGCGGGACCTGTCTCAAGGAATGAGGCAAAGTGACAGGGAGGCCCAGTGCACAGGTATAAAGCATGCACACACCACCATCACCATCATCTCCACATCACCATCATCACCACCACCACCACCATCACCACCTCCACCACCACCACCACCACCACCACCATCACCATCACCACCATCACCACCACCACCACCACCATCACCACCACCACCACCACCACCATTACCACCACCATCATCACCACCATCACCACCATCACCATCACCACCACCATCATCACCACCATCACCATCACCACCATCACCACCACCATCACCATCACCACCACCATCACCACCATCACCACCACCACCACCACCATCGCCACCACCGTCACCACCATCACCACCA
>NW_026594912.1:0-1795 GCF_907164565.1 Psammomys obesus | reverse complement strand
CACCACCACCATCACCACCACCACCACCACCATCACCACCACCACCAACAACAATAAACCTAAAAAAACAGCGGAGTCCTCAAGACTCAGCAGGTGGAGGCTCTTGCCACCAAACCTGACGACCTGGGTTCAAGCCCTAAGAGTCACACAGGGGAAGGAGGGACCCTCCTTTGACCTCACACCCCTGCTGTGGCATGCCTGTTTCCGTATGTACCCCCTGCCAGACTATGGCCTCACACTGCTGCGGCCTGCGTATTCCCATGAACACGCACACGTGTGGGTAAATGAGCATAACCTCCATTTAAAGAGTGTAGAAATCCAACGTTGCAGACGGAAACACTAGCGTCCCCCTCTGGCCTCTGCACACATGCTCATGCTCGCGCACACGTATGTACACATGCATACAGAGCATACAGAAGCAGAGCGCACACCTTCAGAGGTTGAGGTACCCTGACCTGCGGACGCGTGCGCGACCACGGCTAAGCTGCAGCTCCGAGAGCTGTCGGCAAGCCGGGCTCGCCCCATGCAAACAGCCCAGCTGGTGCCATGTCAAAGCGTGCCGCCGAGGCCTCGGGCGGCCTGCCCGTGCCCGGGGGGCTGGCGTGAAGGGGGCGAGCTCACACTCGGGCCTCCCCAGGTGCTGTTTCTGGCGGACGAGTACTGCAGCTACTGCCGGGACATCTTACAGAACGTGAGGAACCAGGAACTGGAGAAGGTAGGCCTCCGTGTGTAACACACGTGCTGTGACAGGCTGTGACCACTCAGCCCCCGACCCCGGGGCAGCCGGAGCTCCTCCACTGCCTCAGACACCTCAGCTCGGGGCTGCGGCCGCGGTGGGTTCTGGAAGGTGGCCGGCTCTCAGCCTAGTAGTTTGCAGTCCCCAAGGCTCTGACACGGGCATCCGGGCCTGAGGAACACACTCACTTGTGTCTGCATGGAGTGTGAGCAGCAGCAGCTACCCCTTCTCCAACAGTGCCCACGCCACCCTGTCAGCACATGAAACAGCCAAAGAAACAGGCCATCGGGCATCCTAGAGCCCGCCGTGTGGCGTTGGTGACACAGCCCAGTGACACACCAGCTCCCTAAAGTGAGCAGCTCAAGGACGGGTGTAAACTGGTTGCGGAGAACACACTTTAAATGTGTAATCCAGTCTCGGTGTGGACACGACACAGCGTGAGGTCAGACGGCATTTTTAGGAGCCAGCTCGGCCCTGCCACTCTGTGGGACTCGTGGACGGAAGGCCGGAGGGCTCGCCTGGCCGCACACGCGGGGCCACCGTTCTCACTCCTGGGTTTTACTTTTCTAAGGATGAGACGAAAATCCAGGAAGCAAGGGCGTGTCCAGCCGAGTTTCCCGATGCGCTTGGTCCCCAAGCAGTTCAGTTGTGACAAGATGCCCAGCACCACCATGAGTGCCGTGGAGCCGTGCGGAGCCTTTACAGTGTGGCAGAGGCCGGCGTGCCCCGGTCAAGCGTTCTTCACTGGCTCAGCGCACACACACTGGCTCGGCGCACACTGGCTCAGCTCGCACACGCTGGCTCGGCACACACTGGCTCAGCGCACACACTGGCTCGGCGCACACTGGCTCAGCGCACACACGCTGGCTCAGCACACACTGGCTCAGCTCGCACACGCTGGCTCAGCGCACACTGGCTCAGTGCACACACACTGGCTCAGCACACACACACTTGCTCGGCACACACTGGCTCGGCACACACACACTGGCTTGGCACACACACTGGCTCAGCGCACACTGGCTCAGCGCACACACACTGGCTCGGCGCACACTGGCTCAG
>NW_026594911.1:0-3729 GCF_907164565.1 Psammomys obesus | reverse complement strand
TTTTAGTTAGCTTGGCTAAGGGTTTGTCGATCTTGTTGATTTTCTCAAAGAACCAGCTCTTGGTTTCATTGATTCTTTGAATTGTTTTATTTGTTTCCAATTGATTGATTTCAGCCCTGAGTTTGATTATTTCCAGCCGTCTACTCCTTTTTGGTGTGTCTGCTTCTTCTTTTTATAGGGTTTTTAAGTGAGCCATTAAGTTGCTTGAATGAGCAGTCTCGAATTTCTTCTTTTTTTTTCAATATTTTTTTATTAATTACACTTTATTCATTTTGTATCCCCCCATAAGCCCTTTCCTCCTCTGCTCCCGATCCTACCCTCCCTCCCCTTTCTGCATGCATGCCACTCCCCAAGTCCATTGATAGGGGAGGTTCTCCTCTTCTTTCTGATCTTAGTCTATCAGTTCTCATCAGAAGTGGCTGCATTGTCCTCTACTGTGGCCTGATAAGTCTGCTCCCCCCTCAGGGGGAAGTGATCAACGAGCAGGCCAATCAGATTATGTCTGAGGCAGTCCCTCTTCCCATTACTATGTAACCCACTTGGACACTGAACTGCCATGGGCTACATCTGTGCAGGGGTTCCAGGTCATCTCCACAAATAGTCCTTGGTTGGAGTATGGGTCTCTGGGAAGTTCCCTGTGTTCAAATTATCTTGTTCTGTTGCTCTCCTTGTGGAGTTCCCGTCCCCTCCAGCTCTTACTATTTCCCACTTCTTACATAGAATTCCATTCACTCTGCCCATCAGTTGTCCATCAGGCTCAGCCTCTGCTTTGATGGTCTATACTGCAGAAGCTTTCAGAGGCCCTCTGTGGCAGGTTTCAAGGTTGTTTCCTGTTTTCTTCTGGCTTTCAGAGGCCCTTTGTAGCAGGTTCCGAGGTTGTTTCCTATTTTCTTTTTCTTCTGATGTCCATCCTCTTTGCCTTTCAGGATGGGGATTGAACATTTTAGATAGGGTCCTCTCTTTTGCTTAGTTTGTTTCGATGTACAGATTTTAGTGGGTTTATTCTATATTGTATGTTTATATGAGTGAGTATATACCATGCATGTCTTTTTGCTTCTGGGACAACTCACTCAGGATAATCCTTTCCAGGACCCACCATTTACCTGCAAATTTCATGATTTCCTTATTTTTCATTGCTGCGTAATATTCCATTGTATAGATGTACCATAATTTCTGCATCCATTCTTCAGTTGAGGGGCATCTGGGTTGATTCCAGCTTCTTGCTATTACAAATAAAGCTGCTACACACATGGTTGAGCAAATGTCCTTTTTGTGTACTTGTGCCTCTTTTGGGTATATGCCTAGGAGTGGTATGGCTGGATCTTGAGGAAGTGCTATTCCTAGTTGTCTGAGAAAGCGCCAGATTGCTTTCCAGAGTGGTTGTACAAGTTTACATTCCCACAGCAGTGGAGGAGGGTTCCCCTTTCTCCACAACCTCTCCAGCATGTGTTGTCCCTTGAGTTTTTCATCTTGGCCATTCTGATGGGTGTAAGGTGAAATCTCAGGGTTGTTTTGATTTGCATTTCCCTAATGGCTAATGAGTTTGAGCATTTCTTTAAGTTCTTCTCTGCCATTCGATATTCCTCTACAGCGAATTCTCTCTTTAGCTCTGTTCCCCATTTTTTAATTGGATTACTTGGTTTGCTGCTTTTCAGCTTGTTTAGTTCTTTATATATACTGGATATGAGTCCTCTGTCAGATAAAGGGTTGGTGATGATTCTTTCCCAATCTGTAGGCAGTCGCTTTGTTTTGATGACAGTGTCCTTTGCTTTGCAGAAGCTTTTCAATTTCATGAGGTCCCATTTATTGATTGTTGCTCTTAGAGCCTGTGCTGTTGGTGTTCTGTTCAGGAAGTTTTCTCCTGTACCAATGAGTTCTAGGGTATTCCCCACTTTTTTTTCTAGCCAATTTAATGTGTCGGGTTTTATGTTGAGGTCTTTGATCCACTTGGACTTCAGTTTTGTGCAGGGTGATAAGTATGGATCTATTTGCATTTTTCTACATGTAGACATCCAGTTGGACCAGCACCATTTGTTGAAGATGCTATCTTTTTTCCATTGTATGGTTTTGGCATCTTTGTCAAAAATCAGGTGTCCGTAAGTGTGTGGGTTTATTTCTGGGTCTTCTGTTCGATTCCATTGATCCACCATTCTGTTTCTATGCCAGTACCATGCAGTTTTTATAACTGTTGCTCTATAGTACAGCTTGAGATCAGGGATGGAGATACCTCCAGAAGATCTTTTATTGTAGAGGATTGTTTTAGCAATTCTCGGCTTTTTGTTATTCCATATGAAGTTGAGAATTTTTCTTTCCAGGTCTGTAAAGAATTGTGTTGGCAATTTGATGGGAATTGCATTAAATCTGTAGATTGCTTTTGGTAAGATGGCCATTTTTACTATGTTAATCCTGCCAAGCCACGAGCATAGGAGATCTTTCCATCTTCTCATATCTTCCTCTAATTCTTTCTTCAGAGACTTGAAATTTTTTTCATACAAGTCTTTGACTTCCTTGGTTACGGTTACACCAAGGTACTTTATGTCATTTGTGGCTATTGTGAAGGGTGTTGTTTCTCTAATTTCTTTCTCAGCCCTTTTGTCTTTGTATACAGGAGAGCTACCGATTTTTTTGAGTTAATTTTGTATCCGGCCACTTTGCTGAAGGTGTTTATCAGCTGTAGGAGTTCCCTGGTAGAGTTTTTGGGGGTCACTCGTGTATACTATCATATCATCTGCAAATAGTGATAATTTGACTTCTTCCTTTCCCATCTGTAACCCCTTGATCTACTTCAACTGTCTTCCTCTAGCAAGGAGTTCCAGCACTATGTTGAAGAGATATAAGGAGAGTGGGCAGCCTTGTCTTGTCCCTGATTTCAGTGGGATTGCTTTAAGTTTCTCTCCATTCAGTTTGATGTTGGCTATAGGCTTGCTATCGCCTTTGCTATGTTTAGATATGTGCCTTGTATCCCTGATCTCTCCAGTACTTTAAACATGAATGGATCTTGGATTTTGTCAAATGCTTTTTCAGCATCTAGGGAGAATATCATGTGGTTTTTTCTTTCAGTTTGTTAATATGGTGGATCACATTGATGGATTTCCGTATATTGAACCACCCCTGCATACCTGGGTGAAGACTACTTGGTCATAGTAGATAATATCTTTCATGTGTTCTTGTATTCGGTTTGCAAGTATTTTGTTAAGTATTTTTGCATCAATGTTCATAAGGGAGATTGGCCTGAAAGTCTCTTTCTTTGTTGAGTCTTTGTGAGGTTTAGGTACCAAGGTGACTATGGCTTCATAGAATGAGTTTGGTAATATTCCTTCTGTTTCTATTTTGTGGAATAGTTTGAAGAGAATTGGAGTTAGCTCTTCTTTGAAGGTCTGGTAGAATTCTGCGCTGAAGCCATCTGGTCCTGGGCTTTTTTTTTTTTTGGATGAGAGACTTTTGATGACTGCTTCTATTTCTTTGGGGGATATAGGACTATTTAATTGATTTACCTGGTCCTGATTCAGCTTTGGTAAGTCAAATCGATCAAGAAAATTGTCCATTTCATTTAGATTTTCAAATTTTGTGGCATATAGACTTTTGAAGTAAGTCCTAATGATTGTTTGGATTTCCTCAGTGTCTGTAGTTATGTCCCCGTTTTCATTTCTGATTTTGTTGATTTGGGTGGTGTCTCTCTGCCTTTTAGTTAGCTTGGCTAAGGGTTTGTCGATCTTGTTGATTTTCTCA
>NW_026594910.1:0-21702 GCF_907164565.1 Psammomys obesus | reverse complement strand
ATATATATATATATATATATATATATATATATATATATATATATATTTTTTTTTTTGTATTCACTACCTGTTATATGTTAATGCACACTATACCAAAAAGTAACTCTATAATATTCAGGATGCCACTGATTTTATTCATTTCTTTCAGATGGTTATATACATAAACATTATTTCTAGAAAAGACTGTTCTTTTACAAAGGTGAACAGTGTTATCAATTTCTCTTAAAAAGTTTATATACTACAGCTTGACCAAAATCCTAATTTTAACAATAATAAACTAGGCTACAATCTGACCTATTTTCAAACCAATTAAAACACACACTCTATTAAACCTTGGTCATGTCTATTAAAATTAATTGAGACCTCAACCCTGTGCTGGACTCTTTCTTAATGAGCTTAGCAGAAATGATAATAAATCCAGCAAACAAGCTCTTTCTTTAATGGCTATTGTCAATTTCTTTTTAAGTTAGTGTAACTAAAATTAATTGTGTATTTCTACTTTTGATGTTGATGATTATCTTCCTGGATATTATATGATTCTTAAAACTTTCAAAGTACATAGAGTGCAACCAAAGTCCTTTTGAAAATACAAGTTAAAACAATTTAAAAAGCTAGTATCTACTTAAAGGTCAGATCTGACTAAGTAAAAGACATCTTAGCAAGTGGATTATTAAAGGCTCCATTAATAGTCAATGAATTGCTGGCTGTGGCCATACCTTTGCACAACTGCGAAAGCAGGGACAAAATTTATTCAGTTAATTTAAGTCTATTGCTCATAAAACTCAAGTTGTTTCAATTAGGTGAGTCAGTCTAGTATATGACAGAATTTTCCTCTATAATCTTTACATGCTTACTGCATATTGAGTCTACCAAGCTGCCAAAGTAGCTTGTACTTCTTGTTTGATTGTTCAATAAGTAGATTTTAATTAAAAGGAAACCAAATATTTGAGGTAGCTTATTAAAAGCATCTCTTTCTCTATATAATTAAGTTCCATAATGCTGCATTCTGCTATCTTTACTTCTAGTTAAAATATTTACAGATATTTTTATCTTTTGAAAAAATCATACCTCTAAAATGCTGGCATAAGTAGGACATATAACACTATTTCTGAGTCCTGGGATGAGATACTCTTTAATAATATTTATGAGTATTTACAAACAATTGTATTTAAAAACAATTGTCTTGAACATATAGCTACTTGAAGTTAATTGCTGAATATTTAAACCTGTGCATTGTAACTCTGAACTTCTATACTTTGTGAATATTTTAAATATTTTATTTTTTATATTAATTACAATTTATTTACTTTGTATCCCATCTGTAGCCCCCTCCTTCATTCCCCCAATCTTACTCTCCCTCCCTTCTCTCCACCCATGTCCCTCTCCAAGTCCACTGATAGGGGAGGTCCTCCTTCCTGTACATATGACCCTGGCATAACAGTTCTTAAAGTTATGTTTTTAATATTAATTAAACCAGAAAAGGAATAATACTGAAAAACTACATAGCATTTTTGTCAGCAAATGTGGTAAGTGTAAGGCATCCATTCTGAACATATATAACATGTTCTATAAAAAATAACAATGACTAAGAAGAGTTAGTTTCATTACCAAATAACTCAATAAATTGTTCTACTGTACACTTTTTCTCTTATAATATGAAAAGTACTGACATACACTGCTAGAACAGATTCCCTCCCCTAAAAGTACCAATTAATGCTAGATAGATACAACAACAAATGCTTTTGTTAACAATCTGGTAATTATATTCACTGAGTGTTTTTATAGATCTCCTGAAATCAGGAAATTATGGAAGTTATACATTTTAATAGAAAAATAATGTTTTACTCAATCTCTACTTCAACTAAAAGTTGAATAACTGGAGAAAAAGCACAACTTTAGAAGATAAAGAGAACTTTTCCAAGTGTGTTGGCTTCACATACTTTTCTTCAATACATAACAAGACAGTAATGTTTCACAAATCACATATGATTACTTATTGGGTGATATAACCATTAACTGATTTATCAAAACATCATTTTATGGAGTGACATAGCTAAAGAATGCATTTAATGTATGTATATATGATCCTTTAAAAGCGTCACTTTTGTATGTAATAAACTAATTTAGGTGTGTATTTTCTTAAATAAAAGCAAGTGAATTGAGAATGTTTATAGTTGACAGATATTTAAATTTCCAGACTCAACAAACAAAGCCAGAATATATGAAATACAGGTAAGTCTTAGAGAAGATAGAAACTTATGGACATTAATATTACAAGCCATTAAGATGCTAATTCATTCTAAATTGATCTACAGATTTAATTCCATGCTATTTAAGATTCTACCAGGTTTCTTTGTGGATTTTAGCAAACTAATCCTCAATTTTATATGAAAAGAAAACACTTAAATTGGCCAGCTCTGTAATTTTTTTTTTAAAAAAAAGGAACCAAAATAAAGGATCCACATTATTTCTAGTCAATATTGGACTACTATAAGACACTTATAGTAGTCAAGACAATGAAATATTGATGAAAGAAAAGGAAAACCAATTGAGTTGAAGCACTAGTTCAGAAAAAGATTTCAATATATGTAACACAATAGTAGTAATAAATAGCGATGGAACAGCTAAATATTCACATTTCACAGAGGTTTTTAGGTGCCAGAGATGATGATGTCTATAATCTCAGTATCAAGAGCTTGAGCCATCCTTAGGCTACATAATAATATTGAGGAATGTATATAGAAATTGTTACTTTTACACAAGGAAATACTACTTAGTAATTAAAAACAATGAAACTATGAAATTTGTACGCAAATGGTAGGAACTAGAAAAGATCATGCTGAATGAGGTAACCAAGAAGCAGAAAGACACATATGGTATATACTCACTTATAAGTGGATATTAGCCATAAAATATAAGATAAACATATTAAAATCTATAGTCCTAAAGAAGGTAAACAAGGAGAACATTAGGGAAGAGGCTGAAACCTCTGTCAGAAGGGCACATAGGATAGATATCAGAAGTAGGAAAAGACAAGGAACAGGACAGGAGCATTCCTCAGGGAACTTCTGAATGTCTCTACCCATCAAGATACTGAAGGAGTTACTGAGACTCATAGCCAAACTTTGGGCAGAGTGGAGGGAATCTTGTAGAAGGAGGAGGAGATAGAAAGACATAGAGGGGAGATGAACTCCACAAGAACAAGAAAGCCAAAATACCTGGGTCCAGTAGGGGCTGCAGAGACTGATACCCCAATCAGGGACCATGCATGGAGAAGACCTAGACCCTCTGCACAGATGTAGTCATAGGCTGCTCAGTTTCCAAGTGGGTTTCCTAGTAAGGGAGGCAAGGCCTGTCTCTGACATGAACTCAGAGATTGGCTCTTTGATCAACTCTCCCTGGTGGGTGCAGCCTTTCCAAGCCACAGAGAAAGATGATGCAGCCATTCCTGATGAGACCTAATAGGGAAGGGTCAGATAGAAGAAAAGTAGGTTTTCTCCTATCAGTGGGCTAAGGAATGGGAATAGGGGGAAAAGAAGGAGTGTAGGTGCGACAGGACGGGGAGAAAACAATGGAGTGGGATACAGCCAGGATACAAAGTGAATAAATTTTAATAAATAAATAGATAGATAGATGAATAAATAAACAAATGAAATAGAAAGTTCTAGACCACAAGATAAAATTTTCAAATCCAGCGCACCCTCCCACACACATGCAAAAATTATTAAATGGTGTCTAGGCATTAAATTTATAGAATTTATAAAATAATTCCAAATAAATTATAAATGTACACAAAAAAATAACAAATCATAACCTTCCATCTCTAATATAGGTAAAAGAAATAATTACACAGTCTTGGGGCTGATAACACATTGTTAAATGCTACAGTCATCCATCAAATATAACTTTTAATAATTTGGAACTTATTGAAATACTTATTTTGTAAACGTCTCTTTTAAAAGAATTTATAGAGAAACTACAAGCTGTACAAAAAGATTATAACTAAAATATAGAAAAAATCTTATACTTCAATTAGGAAAAGAACAGGTTACAAAACATGGTAAAATATTGCAACAGAAACCTCCTCAAAGAAGATATACCCATTCAAATTAGTATATAAAAGTTCAGAAATGTAACATACTATTACTGAATTTTAAGTTGAAACAACTATGATACAGAAAACATCAAAAGGTTGTTAAAATGAAGTAAAACAAAGACTCATTTAGTGCTGCCAAATGCATGATTCCTTTCAAATTGACTTATGGTTTAAATAATCATATCTGACACTTGCATACAAACTAAGCATAACCTAACCACACTAGCTATACTTTTCCTCTTAAATATTTTTCTCAAGTGATTGATGTACACACACATGCAAAAACATAAAACACAATTGACTGCTGCAGATTTATATATAATTTTTAATAGCAGAAACAAATGTCTATCAGTTGTTGAAAGGACTAAGAAATATAATATTTACATACCACAGATTAGAATGTTTCTCAGAAATTAAAGATCAATTACATATCATGTATTAACAGATGGTAATGAATTGCTAAAAGTATATACCTATAGAAACACACATCATCTAAAAAGTCTTTTGTATTTCAGTAACATGAAATTCCAGAAAGTCACTTTTTGATGTTTTAACTAAGACTGAGAGAATTATTAGAAAATGGAAAACTGTAATTACAGTAAAAATGTAAATAGCCAAAATATTAGGGGTGGAGGGAAGAAGGCTTCTGAAGACAATAAAACAATTTCATCTTATACTGTAATAGTTGATGCATGATATTATAAATTTGCTAAAACAGAACTGAAGTAGAATTTTCTGTACTCAGTTTGGTCACATGATGTTTTGCTGCAATCCATGCAAGTGATATTTTGCTGTAGGTTGGTTTGTGAGAGGGCATATGAGGTTTTTCTCTCATACAAGGAACATGAGAACATCTGTGGGTGGACTTTGAAAAGAGGACATAATATAGAGGCCCACACAGAGTGAAACATTGCTTTTTGGATCAACGTCACTGTGTTGATCTTTGTGCTTTGGCACTTGAATTTGCAGAGGGGAATGTTCCAGAGGGCTTCTCTGGGCAATCCAACTGACTCTGTTGGGTTTTGCTGAATTTTTGTTGCTACTTCGTGTTGACCTTTGGACTGGACTGCTGGTATCCTGATGACTGAGTTTGGTAATCCCCTAATGAACCATAGACTCAATTCAGCAAGAAGGAGATAATAAAGGATTACAGCCCTTTTCCCTACTGATCTTCTACCTAAGGTTGGGAGGAAGGGTGTTAGAACGAAGGTAAAGGGGCTTAAGAACCCTAAATAAAGTAAATTTGGTGAAATATCTAAGCCTACACAGAACTATTTTACTTACATCTAAACAAACTAAGCAAAAGAGAGGACCCTAACTAAAACGCTCAATCTCCATCCTGAAAGGCAAAGAGGATGACCATCCAAAGAAGAAGAAAACAGGAAACAACCTAGGAACCTGCTACAGAGGGACTCTGAAAGCCAGAAGAAGAAAACAGGAAACAACCTAGGAACCTGCCACAGAGGGCCTCTGAAAGAATCTGCCCTGCAGACTATCAAAGCAGATGCTGAGCCTGATGGCCAAATGACAGGCAGAGTGAATGGAATTTTATGTTAGAAGTGGGAAATAGCAAGAGCTGGAGAGGACAGGAACTCCACAAAGAGAGCAACAGAACAAGAAAATTTGAACACAGGGAACATCGCATAGACTCATACTCCCACAAAGGACTATTCATAGAGATAACCTAGAACCCATGCACAGATGTAGCCCATGGCAGTTCAGTGTCCAAGTGGGTTACATAGTAATGGGAAGAGGGACTGCCTCTGACATAATCTGATTGGCCTGCTCTTTGATCACCTCCCCCTGAGGGGGGAGCAGCCTTACCAGGCCACAGAAGATGACAATGCAGCCACTTCTGATGAGAGCTGATAGTCTAAGATCAGAAAGAAGGAGAGGAAGACCTCCCCTATCAGTGGACTTGGAGATGGGCATGCATGCAGAAAGGGGAGGAAGGGTGGGATCAGGAGGGGAGGAGGGAGGGGCTTATGGGGGGAATATAAAATGAATAAAGTGTAATTAATGATAATAATAATAAAATTTAAAAAAATTGCAGAGATTGAGTAATTTTATATCAATATGTTGTTTTTTTTTACCAATTTTAATTTTGTATCACAGTAAAATATAGCACATTCATGCGCTCCGTTTTTTTTTCTCTTTTCCCTATAATAGTATGCCTATTAATATGAAGAACATAATTATTGACCTATGTGAAAAGAAAATAATTAAAAAGACAAAGCCTCCTGTTAAAAAAATAAACATAAGTGTGAAGACATTTTGAGTGTAATTTTTGTCTATTTTTTGATTGAAAACAGTTTAACAAAAAAACTAAGGACAAAGTAATGACACTAAGATATTTTGGCACATCAACATAAGGACTTACAGCATGAGACAAAAGTTAAAATCTTCTACTGTCAGTACCATAATATTGCTAGATATCCAGAATATACAAAGAACTAAAGAAGTTAAAAAACAATAAATCAAGTAATGCAATTAAAAAATGGGGTACGGAGCTAAACAGAGAATTCTCTATAATAGAGGAATATAGAATGGCAGAGAAACACTTAAAGAAATGGTCAACATCCTTAGCAATCAGAGAGATGCAACTCAAAACGATCCTGAGATTTCACCTTACACGCAACAAAATGGTTAAAATAAAAACTCAAATGATAACACATGCTGGAGAGGTTGTGGAGAAAGAGGAACCCTCCTCCACTGTTGGTGGGAATGTAAACTGGTACAACCACTCTGGAAAGAAATCTGGTGCTTTCTCAGACAATTAGGAATAATGCTTCAAGACCCAGCTATACCACTCCTAAGCATATATACAAAAGTTGCTCAAGTACACAACAAGGACATTTGCTCAACCATGTTTGTAGCAGCTTTATTCATAATAGGCAGAACCTGGAAACAACCCAGATGTCCATCAACGGAGGAATAGATACAGAAATTGTGGCATTTTAACACAATAGAATACTACTCAGCAATCAAAACCAAGGAAATCATGAAATTTGCAGGCAAATGGCGGGATCTAGAAAAAATCATTCTGAGTGAGGTATCCCAGAAGGAGAAAGACACACATGGTATGTATTCCTTCATATAGACCTATAAGATATGATAAAAATACTGAAATCTATTCACCTAAAGAAGATAAACAAGAACGAAGACCCAGGGTAAGATGATCAATCCTCACTTAGAAAGACAAATGGGAGGTGCATTGGACATAGAAGAAAACAAGTAACAGGACAGAAGCCTACCACAGCAGGACCTTGAAAGACTCTACCAAGCAGTGTATCAAAGCAGATACTAAGACTCATAACCAAACCTTCGGCAGAGTGCAGAGAATCATATGAAAGAAGGGGGAGTTAGTATGATGTGGAAAGGATAGGAGCTCCACAAAGACCAAATATATCTGGGCACAGGGGTCTTATATGAGACTGTTTCTCCAACCAAGGACCATATATGGATATAAACTAGAATCTCTGATCGGATGTAGCCCATGGTAGCTCAGTAACAACCTTAACCTAGTAAGGGGAACAGGGACTATTTCTGACATGAACTCAATGGAAGGCTCTTTGACCTTCCCACCTCCCCAAGGTAGGAGCAGTCCTGATAGGCCACATAGGAGGACTTTGCAGCCAGTCCTAAAGATATCTGAGAAAACAGGGTCAGATTAAAGGGGAAGAGGTCCTCCCCTATCAATGGACTTGGAAAGGGGCAGGGAGGAGATCAGGGAGGGAGGGTGGGATTGCAAGGGAATGAGGGAGTGGGATACAGCTGGGATACAGAGTTAAGAAAATGTAACTAATCATAAAAAATATTAAAGACAAAATATTGACACTAAGATACTTTGGCACATCAAGTTAAGGACTTACAGCATGAGACAAAAGTTAATATTTTCTACTGTCAGTACCTTAACATTGTTAGATATTATTTGATTTCTCTAATAGCCAGAGTAAGTTAATGCTCATGCTAACTATGATTTATAATTTTAGAACAATTATTACTTTCATTAATTTGCTAGGCAAAATTGCAAGTAGTAGAGCTTGTGACCTTCTAATTACCTTTTTCCATATTCTAATTTATTTTAAAATATTTTTAAATTATTTGATATTATTATACACTAAACCAAATTATGGTTGAATTACCAGGCCCCACATTCTAAACATAGATAAAGGGATATAGTTTTTATCCTTTCCTTTTCCAGATACTATTTCATTACCTTTACATAACTATAAAATCAACATCCACCCCCCAACAAAAGAGGAAAATATGTAATTGAATACTGTTAACATCACTGAAGTTCTTTAACATCAAAAAGTGACTTAAACTATAAGATGAAAGCCATGAACAGAAAATGTAAATTAATGAATAAACCATGGATTGTTAGAGGACTGAATCATGAAAGACTAATATGTGATCAGTGCTTAGCATACTAGAACATCACTAATCAACCTATTAAGAGTTAAGAGAAAATAGCAGATAGATGTAAGAGAAATCTGTGTTTAGGGGATTTAAACAAACAAATATGGGCAATACCAAGTTTATTACTATAGATTGAAAGATACTGATTAGTTTTTATGGGGGAGAAAACAAGACAATGCATTGATTGAATAAAAGACCTGGATTAACCTAATGAGACATGTGTCATGGACAGAGAGATAGGGAGGAAAAAGAGAGAGAGACAGACAGAGAGACAGAAACAGAGAAAAAGAAAAAAGGAAGAGAGACAAAGGACAAATACAAAGAAAAATAAAGAGAGGCAGAGAGAGACAAAGAAAAGCAGAGGGAGAAAGAAAAAACACGGACAAGCCGTGTCTATTCCCTGATTATACTTTTCTCATTTGCTATACTTGTGTCCTTAGAAAATAACACGTGTTTTAAAATTGTCTCTAAGTTTCCATATACCAGTAATACATTTTTTTTCTTTTGAAGTTTGTCTTTTAGTATAATTAGCTCAATAGAGCATTTGTGTTTCAGTATATGAAATTATATTGCATGCATGAAGTAAATGCGATTGATTTTAGTAATGATTATAACAGGAACTTTACTCTCACAGAGATTCTGTAATATCCTCCACAATACAATCACCTGGGCAACAATTTTCTTAAAGTAACAATAGTTAAGTTTTGACTGAAATCTTTGAAAATCCCTAAAGAATAATATGAGTTAGGTTTCCTGAAAAACAAACCATAAACTGGATTCAGTTTATAAAAATGTTGTTTTGGTTACAGTATATGTTAATAAATATAATAAGCATAATTATAATAGAGAAATAGAAAGATCTCTGAACTAATAACAATGGTTACAGATGAACCCATAAGGAAATTTTAAACTTCATATGGCCCATTAGTTTTGTCATGTACTGACAGGAAGAAAGTTGGTTTTTATACACATTTCATACATGTTCATAATTCAACTGTTGAAAGTCAGAGGACTCATAGAAATTATAAAGTGTTGAGAGAATATCTTGTTTATTGTATGGATGCAACACCTGTTGATAAAAAGCTAATGGCCTGTAGCTGAGGCAGGAAATAAAAGGTGGACATCCTGCAGGCAGAAAAATTTCTGGGATAGAGACAAGCATGGAAAGATTTGAGGAAGACAGACACATAGTATCTGAGGAGAGGTAACCAGCCACATGGCAAAATATAGATTAATATAATGGTTTATTTTACGTTATGAGCTAGTCAGAGAATAGTTTGGCTATATGGCCTAGATGTTTGAAAATATTTTGACTCTCATGAGTCATTATTCTGGGAGCTTGGCGTTCGGAGGAAAATAGCCACCACGATAAAGCAATCCTAACCTGTGATTCCCTTACTTAGTATGAATAGTGGAAAAGAATTAATTTGACATTCATTGAATCTAAATGTTGAGACTAGCTAAATGAATGAAGGATACCATTCTTACAGAAAGGAGAAAGTTGTGAGTAGGAAATATTCTATAGTGCCAGCAAGATTGCTTTTTGTGTAAAAAGGTGCTTCCACCTTTTATTTCTCCAGGCCTGAGGACCTGAATTCTATCATGAGCTACCAGACGGTGAGAGGATGAGCTCTGTGAATTGTCCTGTTATACACACACATGTGTAATGGCATGTGAAAAGAGCTCCTCCTAGTAAATTTAGCTCAACAACAAAAAATCATGTTAAAGTGGAATGGGAAAAGCACAGCAGGCCTCAACTCTATAGGAAAAAAAAAATACAAGCAAACTACAGGCAACCACGATAAACAGAACGATAGAAAGAATCTTCATGAGGGAAGACCAATTAGTTATCCATACCAAATTATCAATCTTAATATATACCTAGAAAAACACTCTAGCAAATTGTATTATTTTAATGAAATGAGAAGTAATGAAACTGAAAGAGAGTAAGGTAGACTATACAAAAGGTTTTAGAGGGAAGAAAAGGAAAGGATAAATGATGTGATTAAACTATATCCTAAAAAGAAAAAGCCTACTTGGTCTTGGTGGATGATATTTTTACTGTTTTCTTGGATTCAGATTTGAGACTATTTTATTAATTATTTTTGCAAAAATGTTCATAAGCAAGTTTGGTGGTCTGAAGTTCTCTTTCTTTGTTTTGTCTTTGGAGGTTTAGGAATCAAGGTGACTGTGGCCACATAGAATGAGGTTGGTAATGTTTCTTCCATTTCTATTTTGTTAATAGTTTGAAGAGTATTGGTGTTAGCTCTTCTTTGAAGTTCTGGTAGAATTCTGCTCTGAAACCATCTGGCCCTGGGATTTTTTTTTTTTTTTTGGATGGGAAACTTTTGATTATGGCATCTATTTACTTAGGGGATATAGGACTATTTACCTGATCTTGATTCAGCTTTGGTAAATGGAATCTACCAAGAAAATTGTCAATTTCATTAGATTTGCAAATTATGTTGCATATAGTCTTTTGAAGTGGAATCTAATGATTCTTTAGATTTCTTCAGTGTCTGTCATTATGTCCCCCTTTTTCTTTCTGATTTTTCTGATTTGGATAGTGTCCCTCTGTCTTTTATTTAGTTTGGCTAGGGATTTGTGTATCTTGTTGATTTTCTCAAAGAACCAGCTCTTCATCTGGTTGATTCTTTGAATTGTTATCTTTGTTTATAATTTGTTTATTTCAGCCATGAGTTTGATTATTTCTGTCTGTCTACTCCTGTTCAGTGTGTCTATTTCTTTTTTCCTAGGACTTTCAGTTTGCCATTTAATTGCTTATATGAGATGCTTCAAATTTCTCTATGAAAGCACTTAATGCTTAGCACTGTTTTCATTTTGTCTCCTAAGTTAGGATAAGTTGTACCTTCATTTTCATTGAATTCTAGGAAATCTTTCATTTCTTTCTTTATTTCCTCTGTAACCCAATTGTCATTGAGGAGAGAGTTGTTCGGTTTTCATTATATGTAGGCTTTTTGCTATTTCTGTTAGTGTTGAGGTCTAGCTTTAGAACATGGTGGTCTGGTATGATCCAACAAATTTTCTTGTATCTGTTGAGGCTTGTTTTGTGCCCCAGAAGGACCCTAGGGAAGAGGCTGAAACCTCTATCAGAAAGATAAGCAGGATAGACAACAGAAGTAGGAGAAGAGCGGGAATAAAACAGGAGCCTTCCACAAGGGTCCTCTGAAAGACTCTACTTACCATGATATTGAAGGATATACTGAGACTCATAGCCAAAATTCAGTCAGAGTGCAGAAACTCTTATGGAAGAAGGGAAAAGATAGAGACATGGAGGGGACAGGAACTCCTCAAGAAGACCAAGAAAGCCAAAAATCCTAGGCCCAGGAGGGCCTGTAGAAACTGATACTCCAATCAAGGACCATCCATAAAGAGGCCCTAGACTCTCTGCTCTGATATAGCCCATAGGTTGCTCAATTTCCAAGTGAGTACCCTAGTAAGAGGAGCAGGCACTCTCTCTGATAGGAACCCAGTAGCCAGCTCTTTGATCACTTCCCTCTGGTGGTGCAGCCTTGCCAGGCCACAGAGAAAAACACTGCAGCCAGTCCTAATGAGACCTAATAGGCTAGGGTCAGATAGATGGCAAAGTGCATAGGGAGAGGAGAGGGAGAAAGGGTAGGACTGGGAGGAGATGAGGGAGGAGGCCTCAGCCAGGATACAAACTGAATAAATTATAGTAAATAATAATAAATAAAATAATTAATTATAACCCCCCCCCAAATTGAAACATTTATGTGGAAATTTTACTTTTTTACATTATACTGCAGAATAACTTTCTTCGTGAAGGGCTAACTCTGGAATCAATACACTTAATTTATGCATCTCCATGTAACAAAATCACCTTTTACTTGATATCTATGTATAGTAATAATTATCTTGGGAACAAAGATGCATAGCTTCTTTGTTTACCATTTTATTAGATTTTCTTAATTTTATAGTCCTTATATTCTCATTGTGTCAAAGATCAAAGAGTATATATATTTTCAGGTACTTCATTCCAGAATATATTGTTTTCATTGGCTGTAGTTTTGTACTCAATAAAACTGAACCATGGCTTAATATCAACATTTATTTCTTTCTGCTACCTCACTTCATATGCAATGTGAGAAGCTACCCTGTATACCTACCACTATATTTTCCCTGCCATGATGCATTGTACTCTTGAAATATTTATCAAAACAAACCTCTCTTTTTTGAGTTACTACTTGTAAGGTATTTTGTCAGCACAGTGAGAAGAGTGACTAATGCCATGCTAATCAGAGTTATTAGCCTGTGATTCTCTTTCCTTACTGCATTATACTCTTGTTTGGGTATTCACACAATGCAGATTTAGAAAATCTGAATTTATTAGTGTTCTTTATATGGATAACATTAAAACACCATACATATTAGGCTGTTCTGCAAATATTGGGTTGAATTCAACAGTAAAGTATTTATGTCCAAAATTTATTTGTATGTGTGCTTTCTTTCGTTGATCTGTCTGTTTAGATTTTTTTCAAGACTTTTCTTTTATTTGTACCCCAAGTCTGATACTAATTGGTCATAAGCTTATAGGGCGATAAAGATGGCTCAGCCGTTAAAGGCTACGCTTACAACTAAAAATAATACGTTTCTATTCTTGCTTTTTTTTAAATTCTTTATTACTTACACTTTATTCACTTTGTATCCTCCCTGTGGTTCCCTCCCTCCTCCTGTCCCAATACCTCCAATACTCATTCTTGGAAGTTTTTTTGTCTAGGAATTTGTTTATTTTTCTAAGATTGTGGCAATAATTTAGACTTTACTATTTATAGTGATTTCTCATGATCATTTATATTTTAGCAGTAGTGTTTGTAATGTGTACTTTACTTTATTATCCTATTTATTTGGTGAATTTTCTTCTTTTACCTCGTTAGGAAAGCTACATATTTGTCTATAATGAGAGTGTTTTGAAAAAAAAGAAGTACTCTCCCATTTACAAACTTTTTAAAGTTTTTACTGGACTTGTTTCCTACTTAACCTTTATTTCCTAATACAGAGAATTAGGTTAGTATTTTCTAATTCCAAGAGGTATAGAATTAGATTATTCTTGACCTTTTTTAAGTAGGCCTTTCTTTTCTTTAGGACTGATTTTCTGTATTCAAGAATAAAATGGTTTAAAACTTTATCCTGCTAAACTGGAAGCCTAAATTAATGTGGATTGCTTAAAAACTCAAAAGAAAACCTAAATGGGAATGAATCTCATTCACTGAGGAACATGAATACCAGACAATAGCATTGCAAGATAAAAATAATATATCTTTGATCATTATAAACTCAAATCAATAAATTTGTTTACAAATAAACCTAGTAAAATAAAAAATAAAGATTCTATGAAAAGAAGGGATTTTTTTAATTAATAAGTAATGAGTTTTCAAAAATACACAAATCAGAATAATGCACCTCAAAATCTGAAAATAAAATGTGTAAGTAAGCACAGAAAAGCATTTGAAAACAAATTCTTGGTTCTTTCATAATAAAAAAAATGAACAATATTACTTATAGAACAAACATTTCTGGACTTTTCATAAAAATTTATTACAACAAACAAGTAATAACTTAATAAAATTAATAAAAATACATTATTTTTCCTCTACATTTTTTTTTAAAAAATGAAGAATAGTTTCTTTTGTGGTCATATTAAACTTTGTAAATGAAGTTGTAAACAAAACAATAAGTTAAAAAATGAATAAAATATATAAAAATTGCTAATGAGTGAGTAAACTATATACATAGGGGATTGTATGCATCTACCAACATAGTTTTGAGCTGATATACTTTTTGTGGAAATTAATAAATTTCAAGTTTAACTATATGTATGTTCATTCTTAGTTTTTGTGTTTGTTTTTGAGATTAAAATATAAGACATTGCCCCCTTCCCCTCCCTTTCTTTGAACTCTCCCATATACTTTTCCTTTGTCTCCTTCAATTTCATGGCTTTTATTTTCATCAATTAATTTCGCACACATAAACACACACACACACACACACACACACACACACAGACACTCAGATTCTATATAATGTTATTTGTATCACTATTTTCAGGGCTGACCAGTTAGCCTTAGAAAATCAATTGGTGTGCTTTTCCACAGGGAGGAACACCTCTCTCACTCCCAGGTTTTCTCAGTTGCATATAATTCTTTATGTGGGATTGAGGCCCTGTAAGATCCTTATTCAACACATGACTGGCCAGCAAGTTTGTGAGATTTTATGCATGTAGTTTTGATAATACTAGGAAACAAAACTCACAGCCAATTCCATGATCTTCTGCTTTTAAACCATCTCTGTTTTAGAGTATGTCATGTGTATGTTGGAACCATGAAGTCCAGAAGAGAGTGTTGGATTTCCCTGAAACTGAAGTAACAAGGAATTTTTGAGTGATCCAATGTGTGTTCTGGAAACAAAAGTCAGATACTCTAAAGGAGCAGCAACTACTCTTAAATTCTGTGTTGTCTTTTTAGACTCAGACCACATAATAAACAGTATTCTCTAGAAGTCAAACACCCTGTCTAATAGGAATTAAGTGGTGTGGTAATAGAGCACTATGTCTAACACAAAAAACATATACTTGCTAATGAGTAACAAACATACACCACACAGTTACATAAAATCACTACATATTTTAGTTTTTATCGGTATGCATTACATAAGAACATCAATAGCTTTGAGATAAACCTTAAATCACACCTTCCATAAATAACGATACATTTACAAAACAGAGGAAAAGGAGACTATCCAATCTTCCTGCTGATTTCCTTTTTTTTTTCTCCTTCTATAGCCTGCAGGCCCCTAGCCAGTGAATCGCTCCAGTAGCATCCAGGACAGGTTATTCCAAATTAAACTCTGTGAGTCCCTTACAAATATACTCTCATTAGTTTTGAGTTTTATACCAGTGAGCTAGTAAAGATACTTGATATGATTTCTGATTGTAAGGTAATAGCAAAATTATAGTATCCTTGAATAAAGAAAAACACACTGGCCAGACACAGGCACACCGATCTTTGATTTTTCTTCTCCAGAGTAAAGAAAAACAATTATTTATTTTGTTTAAAAGGTGATTCTTACAGTTCTCACTGAAATATATTAACATGATTGTTATAATTTTAAAAAATTCTTTGATTAAAAATGTTAATGATCTATTTTTTTAATCTGCCTGTAATTTTGCTTTGGCTATATTTTTAGCTATACTGACTATAGGATGTATTTAACTTACCATGAAACCATTACTATGCTATTGAGTCACAAACGGGAGATAATATTCTCTATTATATATGTATATATATATATATATATATATATATATATATTAAAGAATAATAACAATAAGGGAGATACCATTTTTGTAAGCAATGAATTCTTTGCTCAGATCTTTGAATTTGCTTTGCTTTTTTTTAAAGCAGCAGATGTAAGTACTATAAAATTATCTTTCTTATTAGCTGAAAGTAATTGAAAATTACTTTGAAAATAATTGGTATCATCCTTTTATTCTCAAATGTATCATAAAAATTTACTTCACTCATCCAAAAACTATATACTGAGTCCAAATTACATTCCAGTACTAAGTATTACATTCTTACTGTGATTTAGTTTTACCTTGCTTAAATATCTAAAATGAATCATAAAAATGTTAATTTAGATCACTGTTTTTTTCTTCAGAACTATTTTCACTTTTCTTTGCAATGACATTTTTTAGTCTTTTGACCAACATGTAGAGATTATAAATATTAAGAGAGCTCAATGGAATATTTTCATACACAAATATAGGAGTCATTCGTAAAATTTTCTTTATCTACTTTCCTCTTGCTTACCTTACACAGCTACTATTGACATATTAACACTATCATGAAAGTCAGAACTTTCTGTTACTTCCAAATTTTTCAGTAAACATGAGGTTCTTGTACAATTTTTTTTCTGGTTTTAGCTTATTTCATTTTATGTAATGTCCTCCAGTTGCATCCATTTTTATATCAATGCCAGGAATATATGATTGTTTAAGGCTGAATAACATCCATTGTCTATACATGGTTAATTTTCTTTATCCATTCACCTACTGAGAAGAGGTACCTAATGTGAATCCATATCATAAGAAAAATAACCCTCAATGCATTCATATGGGCAATGATTTTAATCATATGGATGATGATTTTTAAAGTAGGAACCACAAAGGTCATCACATTGCCAAGAAATCATCTTTTTTGCATGTTTATTTGAAAAGGGTGAATAATATAACTCTTCCAAGTTAACAGGTAGAGAATGTTATTCAAAGTTTAATTAACTCACAAAAATAAAGTTAATACGTATCTTTGCAAATGATTGTAATTTATGGAAGCAGATATTATTCACACAAAGAAACAACAAACGAGATGGTTTCTCTAGTAGAATTTCATAGCTTTCTGATCAGTTAATCAGATGCCAAGACTCATTATAACCAAACCTTTGGCAGAGTTCAGGGAAGCATATGAAAGAAGGGGGAGTTAGTATGACCTAAACGGCACAGGAGCCCCACAAGGACCAAATATATCAGAGCACAGGGATCTTCTATGAGACTGTTTCTCCAACCAAGGACCATGCATGGATATAAATTAGAAACCCTTCTCGGATGTAACCCACGGTATCTCAGTATCCAAGTGGGTTCACTGGTAAGGGGGACAAGAATTATTACTGATATGAACTCAATGACTGGTTCATTGAGCTTCCCCCCCGCCAGGGAGGAGCTGCCTTCCTAGGCCACAGATAAGGACAATGTAGCCAGTCCTGAAGATACCTGATAAACTAGAGTTGGATGGAAGAGGAGAAGGACCTCCCCTATCAGTGGACTCAGAAGGAGGCAGGGAGGAGATGTGGGAGGGAGGGCTGAATTGGGAGGGTAAGAGGGAGGGGGCTATGGCTGGGATAAAAGTGATTAAAAAATAAAAATAAAATAAAAAAACAATGAGTTGCAGTTTTACTGGTGATTTAGACAAAAATGTAAATTTAACAGATTTGCTGGTATGAAAGAAAAATGGAGTTATAATATTATACCACATAGTTATATTTGAACTGTCTTCCATAATCTAAAATTATTAATGAAAATGGTTATTTTAGCATTTTCCATATGTATGTATATATATATATATAGTTTATAATGTGCTTTTGTACAAAACAGTAATGGGGATTTTGCATTTACATTCAATGTAAAGGGCAGTCGTTTTTAAAAAATTATTATTATATATTACAACTACTTTACTTTCTATCCTGCCTGTGGCTCCCTACTTCATCTCCTCTCAATCCCACTCTCTGAGGAAGACAATGCAACCAGTCTTGAAGGGCAGTATTTTTTTTTCTTTTCTTGATTTTTTATTTAATTTTATTAATCAGTTTATTCACTTTGTATCCCAGCTATAGCCCCTCCCCCATTCTCTCCCAATCCCATCCTCCCTATCTCTTTTTTTTTTTCTATGCCCCTCCTCCAGTCCATTAATAGCGGAGGTCTTCCTTGCCTTCTGTCTGACCATAGTCAATCAGGTCTCATCAGGACTGGCATCTTTGTCTTCTGTGGCCTGGTAAGGCTGCTTCTCCCTCAGGTGGAGGTGATATAAGAGCAAGCCCATGAGTTCATGTCAGAGATGGACCTTCAGACAAATAGCAGTAGTACTACATAAAGACACAGCTATACCACTTCTAGGCATATATCCAAAGGTGCTCAAGTATACAACAAGGACATTTGTTCAACCATGTTCATAGCAACTTTATGTATAATAGCCAGAAGTTAGAAACAACCCAGATGTCTCTCAGTTGAGGAATGTATACAGAAATTGTGGTACATCAACACAGGGGCAGTCATTTTTTTTAAAGTACACTTTACAAATGTGTTGGTCTGTCTTTTGGATATCAGTTCCTTTCAAAATTGTTCAGAAAATACAGATGACCATATGTAGAGACTGTCATACAAAACATTTCTCAGGGTTGTTTTGATTTGCATTTCCCTAGTGGCTAATGAGGTTGAGCATTTCTTTAAGTACTTCTCTGCCATTCGATATTCCTCTACAGAGAATTCTCTCTTTAGCTCTGTTACCCATTTTTTAAGTGGATTACTTGGTTTGCTGCTTTTCAGCTTCTTTAGTTCTTTATATATACTAGATATGAGTACTCTGTCAGATAAAGGGTTGGTAAAGATTCTTTCCCAATCTGTAGGCAGTCCCTTTGTTTTGATGACGGTGTCTTTTGCTTTAGAGAAGCTTTTCAGTTTCATGAGGTCCCATTTATTGATCGTTGCTCTTAGAGCCTGTGCTGTTGGTGTTCTGCTCAGGAAGTTTTCTCCTGTACCAATGAGTTCTAGGGTATTCCCCATTTTTTTTTCTAACCAATTTAATGTGTCTGGTTTTATGTTGAGGTCTTTGATCCACTTGGACTTCAGTTTTGTGCAAAGTGATAAGTATGGATCTATTTTCATTTTTTCTACATGTAGACATCCAGTTGGACCAGCACCATTTGTTGAAGATGCTATCTTTTTTCCATTGTATGGTTGTGGCATCTTTGTCAAAAATCAGGTGTCCATAAGTGTGTAAGTTTATTTCTGGGTCTTCTGTTCAGTTCCATTGATTTACCATTCTTTTTCTATGCCAGTACCATGCAGTTTTTATAACTGTTGCTCTATAGTACAGCTTGAGATCACCTTACACCCATCAGAATGGGCAAGATCAAAAACTCAAGTGACAACACATGCTGGAGAGGTTGTGGAGAAAGGGGAAACCTTCTCCACTTCTGGTGGGAATGTAAACTGGTACAATCACTCTGGAAATCAATCTGGAGCTTTCTCAGACAACTAGGAATAGCGTTTCCTCAAGATCCAGCCATACCACTCCCAGTCATATACCCAAAAGAGGCTCAAGTACACAAAAAGACATTTGCTCAACCATGTTTGTAGCAGTTTTATTTGTAATAGCCAGAAGCTAGAAACAACCCAGATGACCCTCAACTGAAGAATGGATCCAGAAACTGTGGTACATCTATACAATGGAGTATTACTCAGCAATGAAAAATAAGGAAATCATGAAATTTGCAGGTAAATGGTGGGACCTGGAAAGGATCATCCTGAGTGAGTTGTCCCAGAAGCAAAAAGACACGCATGGTATATACTCACTCATATAAACATACAACATAGAATAAACTCACTAAAATCTGTACATCTAAACAAACTAAGCAAAAGAGAGGAACCTAACTAAAATGTTCAATCCCCATCCTGAAAGGCAAAGAGGATGGACATCAGAAGAAAAAGAAAATAGGAAACAACCTCGGAACCTGTTACAGAGGGCCTCTGAAAGCCAGAAGAAAACAGGAAACAACCTTGGAACCTGCCTCAGAGGGCCTCTGAAAGCCTCTGCAGTATAGACTATTAAAGCAGATGCTGAGCCTGATGGCCAACTGATGGGCAGAATGAATGGAATTTTATGTAAGAAGTGGGAAATAGTAAGAGCTGGAGGGGACAGGAACTCCACAAGCAGAGCAACAGAACAAGATAATTTGAACACAGGGAGCTTCCCAGAGACTCATACTCCAACCAAGGACTATTCGTGGAGATAACCTAGAACCCCTGCACAGATGTAGCCCATGGCAGTTCAGTGTCCAAGTGGGTTACATAGTAATGGGAAGAGGGACTGCCTCTGACATAATCTGATAGGCCTGTTCTTTGATCACTTCCCCTTGAGGGGGGAGCAGCCTTACCAGGCCATGGTAGAGGACAATGCAGCCAGTTTTGATGAGAACTGATAGACTAAGATCAAAAAGGAGAGGAGAACCTCCCCTATCAGTGGACTTGGGGAATGACATGTATGCAGAAAGTGGAGGGAGGGTGGGATCGGGGGGGATAAGGGAGGGTCTTATGGGGGGATACAAAATGAATAAAGTGTAATTAATAAAAAAAAAAGAATAGACCTTGGGAAAAGTGCTGACTAAGTGAATACATCAAGAATACAATGCCAATGACTGAATGGTTTCTATGTTGGGAGAATCTAGCAAAACTGATCACACAGAAATGAAGAACAGACTACAATTGCCAAAGACTTAAGGAAACAGTAGGAGAGGTGAAAATAATCAGTGCATGAGAACAGAATCATTTTTGAAATCATTTAAGATGTTTGAAAGTTCATTTATACATGTATAAACCGAAATGTATTGTATGTATGGAAAATTAGTATAAGAGAGATTTCTCAATATTCTCATCATAAAATCTGATGAAGACTTAAGGATTGTTACAATAATTACCCTGGTTTATCACTACCCAATGTACTAAACATTGATGCTAAATATTTTAATAAAAGTGTATAAAAATTAAAAAAAAAGAGTTACAGGAAATTATCCCGACAGTACTTCTTTCTCTTGGTCTGTTTTCAGTCTGCATATTTGCCTCCACTTAATGCATCTCTTAATGTATTGTTCACAGGGACTATTGCATTTCCAAGTAAATACTAGATGCCAGATAAATATGTGGAAAAATAAAGCACATGTTTACCTGTTTTTCCTGTTTTTCCATTTATGTATATTTTTATGAGAGCTAAAAGCTATTTTTAAAAATTATTTTGTGTTTCACTTTGTTCACTATCTATTTCAATTTAAAATTATCTCTGTCTTTTTCTGTCCCAGAGAGTTAGTGTCAGTAATAAGTAATTGCTTTCACCATCCTTTAATTTAAAATACATATATATTTGCCATAAGGAATGTCATATCCTAGATTTGTTTAATTATAGATATTCATATTACTGTATATATTTTGTTTCTTCCCTGAGAAAAAGATCAAATTGCTCAGAATCTTCAGAATTTTAAATGTAAATAGTAAACAATAATATTTGAGTTTTTTTTCATGTCAAATATCATTGAAGTGGTTTGTCCTATAACTGTATTGTGCATTTTGCAGTACAGATACTTGATTTCAGAGCCATGTGCTCTTAAAGCACCTAAGAATTTCAAAGTATTGGCTTGATGAACTCTACAGAAGAACAATAGGAAAAAGATTTTTTTTCAGTTTTAAATGTAACTGTTTGAATTAATATTTGTTCATTAAATTTTAGTGAGGGTAAATAACTTTTTCATTAGTCTTATGACATAAATTTAATAAACACACACACACACACACACACACTACCAGTATTCTAATTCTAAATCCT
>NW_026594909.1:0-5535 GCF_907164565.1 Psammomys obesus | reverse complement strand
GCCGAACAACTGGTCTCGCTGATCCTTGGGAGTGGGGGTCTCCCTGACGGAAGATTCCCCTTGGGGGTCTTTCATGTGGGGGCTCGTCCGGGATTTGAGACCCCTACCCAGGGACCACCGACCCAAATTGGGGAGGTAAGATTGCCGGCAGAACTTGTTTGTCTGTGTGTCAGTTGGTCTCTGTCTTAAGTGTTTGCATCCGAATCTGAGGCTTGGCCAAGTCATCCGTATTAGGGCGGAAGCCAGAAGGAGCCGACGGGCTCCGACTTCTCTTCTGCACCCCTGGGAGACGTCTCAGGGGGCCTGGGGAGCTAAGTTTTGGCTCCCATTTGTTGTGAGGGTTCGAGTCCCTCTTCTGGTAGGGAGCCGATTTTTCGGCTCCCGTCTGTTTGGAAGCACGAGCCGACCCAGACTTTTTGGGGCTACGCCCCTGTCCGAGGGTTACGTGTCTCTTCTGGGAGACGATGGATCCGGACCCTCTTCGCAGTCTCCATCTGAAGTTTTGCTTTCGGTTTGGCGCCAGAATCGTGTCGCGCGCTGTGTTTGTGTCACTGTCTGTCTATTGTTCGTCGGGTTTATGTTTGGTGTTAGTCTCTCTGAAACCATGAGAGACGTCCCCCAACTTCATCAGTATCTGGAGGTGGTCTAAAACCACCCACCACTCAGGCTTCTGTGGCAGAGGACCCAGAGCGGGAATTTGAAGGTCTGTGAAATAACAATGCACACCCAGCAGGGCACAGGCTTGATGCGGCCCCTTGATGCGATGGACAGCTGAAGAGCATGGGGGAGGGGAGAGGCCCGGCCAGGAAGCAGGTTCAGGACCTGCAGGGGAGGTAAGCTAGAGTAAAGCTCACAGGGAGCCAAGGGAGCAGGCAAGGCTCGTGGGCTTGCTAGGTGGAAGTCCTTATACAAGGCTAGGCGGGGATTGTCACCGTAGCTGCTCCACGACAGGAGCTGCTCTGGCTGCCAAGAGTGAGGAAAAACTCCTCCCCCTTGCCTTCATGCCAGCTCAGCAGGGAAGTGAGCGGCAGGAGCTCACCACGCCCTCTTGCTCCTCTCTTCCCTCCTCCCACCTAGGGGGCTTGCAACTTACAGATCAAACAGTAATTTAGGAAGAAAACTGCACTTGCTGTAATGTTTAGAATTACAGCTGAGTCTAAATAAAAAAAGTTTTGTCTGTCTGTTTAAATATATGGCCATTATACAATTGTTTTCAATTGGTCTTAAATGGTTGATATGATCAAAAATAATTGGGTATGTTTTAAGGTTAAATTCAAATCCTTGTTTAAAACACGTATATGTGCCTATGTGTTTGTAGGGTCTATGAATGCATATGTTTAAATAACAACAATGTAAATTGCCACATGGTGTGGCTCAGGAAAAGAACAAAGGTTGCAAAATCTCTGAGTCAAAATGATTTTATTTCCTTTTAGGATAAGAAGAAAGTCTTGTTCTAAGTTGATATTGGTTCTGAAGATTGGGTTGTTTTCACTGATAAATTTTGGTCTTAAAATCTGGTTTTGACTTTAAAATTATGGTTATGCTTTGTAAATTCACTCCTAAAGAAAATACTTTGCTTTGATATTGCAGGGACAAGTTTTAAAAAATTGTTTAAATGTTTAAGGCTATAAAATATTTAAAGTTTATCAGGCATTTGGGTATGACAATGATCTTGGGTAATCTGACAAAATTTAAAAGTTTCTCGATCCTTTGGGGGAGAATAAAAATACTTTGATATTTATTTTATAAATTTTATTAAAAAAAACCTAGCCGTATGGTTTGTGCTAATTGAAAAAAAAATTGCAGTTTTTAGAATGTATCTTATGGAGAGCTATTTGTTTGTTAAGCTGCTTTGTTTATGGAAAAACATGTTACAACCCTGGTCTTGTGGACGCAGGGCTCCAGCAGGATCATGTTAGGATGGAAAGGATTTTGATGAGAGTTTGTATGTTGTCTAAAAAGCAAGAGAGAGAGAGCAAAAAAAAAAAAAAAAAGTAAGAATGTCTGGTTAAGCCAGAAAAAGGAAGCTAGGAACCTAAAGGTATATAGGATGTTGCAGAAGGTTAGTGGATGTATTATAAAAAGCCAGAGAGTTAATATGATTTTTAAAAAAAACTGTATTTTAAATATGGTATAGTTCATTTAAAAGGCTGGTGATTCCTCATTACAAAATGTTTTCTTATGCTCTTTTAGGGGGAAAAAAATTCTGGCTGATAGGTTTGGTATGGCTAAAATAATTCATATAGTTTAAAATTGTTCTGTACTGTAATGTTATGCAGTTGGTTCTAAAACTTATTTAATCACTAAGTTAAAAATGTTGGTTGTGGGGGATTGTAAATGCTCCACAATGTTTGCTGTATCATCATCAGCACCTAATGGCTATGTTTGGTATTGTCAGTCGCAGCCTGTGGTAGCCTAACACGTGGTCAGCCGCCATGCTAGTCCAGAGAGAAAGAGGGTGGAGCCATGAGTTTGTGATCATTTTTGTTCAGGTATCTCAGTTATGTTCAGTCATCTGATTAGTGCTAAATGCAAAGCTTTTTACTGTTCAATTTTAATGCAAGTGGTAGGAGCAGCAAGATTTGCTAGGCTCTCTATGAACTGTATCTGATTAAAAGATTTGCTTTGATTTTAGTTCAGAAAGAGCAGATTTAAAGTTATACTAACAACTGCAGTTGGCTATACCTAGTGTCTTTGTTTAGTTTTTCTTTTACACAGTTTAAAACAGATAATAAAGATAGACAAAGAGTAACTCAGATATGCTGGCCCTCAAGCTTGTCAGAGATCTGATGAATATGGCATTTTAACTGTGTAAGCTTATTGTGACAGAAAGTCCTGAAATCCTGGCAGTAGCTCCCCCAAGGTCTCTGAGAAGATTTGGGCACAACGACAGATGACTGCGACTCTGGATTGTGGTATGCTAACCACTGGGCAATATTGCCTCAACTGGCCCACTGCTAGGGCCCAGCCTAAGCTGTGGACAAAGCCGGGGACATCTGAAGAGCCATTGTCTCACATTGTGAGAGGCAAGGTGAGGTCAGTCTCTTCTGTTCCTCTTTCCACAGAAGCAGTAAAAGCAGTCTCTCAACTTCTGTGCCTGGCTGGACAGCCTCTTTTCAGGATGCCATGAGAGACAGGAGTGAGGGACACTGCCTAGGTGATGGACTAAGTAGTCATCTCTGTCATTTTGATTGACACATGGATTGGTATATTTATTTAGCTTATAACTTATCCTTCTCAGGTCTCTGAACACCTTGATGGCTATGCTAAGCTTACGGTAGCTTTGCAGCTAGAGAGAAGACAATTAGATCCACTGTTAGTTCATTGATCAGTTCATTAGCTAGAACTACTAGGTACTAGATCTCTTATTTAGAAAGGAAAACAGGTTTGCCTTGCTCACAGAATTCATGTTAGTTATCTGTGTCTTAAGATATATAGCTAGATATAAAAAAATTAGAGTGTCTAAGTTGATAAAAATAGTTTAAAGCATGTTAAAAATAAAAATTACTTTAGATCTCTCCCCCCTCTTTGCTACTGTTATGCTTATGTTATGAGATTTCAGAAGTTCAGAGTTTTGGCATTAATCAATAGAGTTCTGATAAGTTGATGGAGCACTGACTGCTTATTATTCAGTCACCAGGTTGAGATTTTAATTTCCTTTGGTTGGCTTCTGGAGATAGATTTAAAGACTTAAAGGTACTTCTCATCATGTTAAAAACATCTGTTTAATGTGTATATCTGACACAAAAGTCATAGCTTTTAGTATGGTATTCTTAATATCTGCCATTTCTGGGATAGATTTTGACACAGAAATATCTTAAACCTATTCCTTCTAATTGCTTTGTTAAGAAAAATCAAGCATCCAGGGTTTAGCACTAAAGCCAGTAATGTATTTCTGCCTAACTTTCCAGTATGAACATAGAGATGGGGACTAAAAGATGCTGAGTGTATAAAAAAATGGCCAAGCTTCATTCGTAGCTAATTACCAACAGCTATGCCCACAGAAAAAAATGTTACCGTGGACACACTTAAGTTGTGTATAAAGGTTATAAAACAAACAGCTGATACTTATTCAGTGGGATGCAGTTTTACCTGTTACTCTCAAAATGTTCAATTTGCTGATATGTTACTTTTCTGAGTATTTAAAATTATATATTTCCTTTTGTGTACTAAAAAATTTCATATAAGTTTCAGGATTTGACCTGGATTTGGCATAGCTCAAAAGGATCACAGATGAGTTTTTCCCTAATCTTTCCAATTTAATAGATAAATTTTAACTTCTGTCTCCAGTCTAAATTTGTCTCAGCAGATTTTCACCTGTTCAACTCTGTTCTGGGATCAGCTGTGGACTGCAAGCTGAGATCTGGACTTCCTGGAAACTGACCTGATTGCTCCCTGCCTCTTCCGGTGGATCAACTAACCAGATGCTTGGGACTGCCCTATTGCCCAGCCTTTGACTGGCATTTCAGCCTCCCTAGCTCCTGATGCCTACGGTCCAACGGTCAGCATCGAAGAAGCTCCAGAAGACGGATCTTCGCCCAAATCCCCCCTAGCAGGCTGAAATGCTAAGTCAAAAGTGGCTCCCTGGCATTAGCTATTATCTTGAGCATCTGCTTAGCTGCTGACCATACTGAATTGGTAAGGGATAACATGGCTAAACTCAGAAAAAGACTCAGACAGAGACAGCAATTCTTTGAGTCAGGACAGAGCTGGTACGAGAGATGGTTTAGTCGGTCCCCCTGGATTACCACCCTGATCTCCTCCATTATGGGTCCCCTAATCATAATTCTTCTGATTCTACTAGTTGGGCCTTGTATTCTGAATCAGCTGATCCAGTTCATGAAAGACTGGCTCTCTGTCATACAAGCGTTGGTGTTGACCCAGCAGTATCATCAGCTCAAACAGCAGGGGGCAGAAATTAACTCTCCCTAGGCCCTAGAATGGAAGATTCCATTCTAAGTTAGAAGAAAAATGGGGGAATGAAAGACCCCCCACCTCACCCTAAGTTAAACATAGCTAACGCTATTTTGTAGTACACCACTGTTTTGAGAAACTCTGTAGGCTAGGTGGGGAACTGGAAAATTACTGAGAAACCCAGCTGTGTTATATCTGCAGTCAGGCTGCCCCAGTCGAGCTAAAAACAGCTTGTGTTAATCACCCTCATGGGATATCTGTGAGACTGTTCCAGCTGAGATAGGAGTCCTAAGGAAAACAACATGTGGCGGCCCAAGTTAAGGGGTCATCATGACCGTTTCGACCACCCAGTTCCTGGAATCCTGGTGTCCCTGCCAAACTCTGACTCAAACTGTGGTCTCATGTAAATGTACCAATCAGCTCCCTGTAACCATGCTTCTCGCTTCTGTACCCGCGCTTCTGCTCTAAAACCCTATAAAAAGCCCAGCTTTCCCCCCAGAGGGCGCACAAGTCCTCCGAGAGACTTTGTCGCCCCGGGTACCCGTGTATTCAATAAAGCCTCTTGCTGTTTGCAGCCGAACAACTGGTCTCGCTGATCCTTGGGAGTGGGGGTCTCCCTGA
>NW_026594908.1:0-1818 GCF_907164565.1 Psammomys obesus | reverse complement strand
TAAAGAAGATAAACGAAAAGGAAGAACCTAGGGAAGATGCTCAATCCTCATTCAGAAGGACAAATGTGATAGATATCAGAAGCAGGAGAAGACAGGGAACAGGACAGAAGCCTACCACAGTCTGCCTCTGAAAGACTCTACTGATGGAGGTTTTGAATGAGACTCATAGCCAAACTTTGGGTAGAGTACAGGTAATATTATGAAAGAAGGGAGAGATAGAAAGACCTGGATGGGACAGTAGCACCAAAAGGAGACCAACTGAGCAAATAAAAATGAGTCTTGTGGGCCCTGCAGATACTGATGCCCCAACCAAGAACAATGCACAGAGAGAACATAAAACCCAGGCTCATCAGTTCATGTCAGAGGCAGTCCCTCTTCCCATTACTATGGAACCCACTTGGACACTGAACTGCCATGGGCTACATCTGTGCAGGAGTTCTAGATTATCTCCATGCATGGTACTTGTTTGGAGTATGAGTCTCAGGAAAGACCCCTATGTGCAAATTTTCTGGTTCTGTTGCTCTTCTTGTGGTGTTCCTATCCTCTCCAGATCTTACTATTTCCCACTTCTTTCATAAGATTCCATGCACTCTGCCCAACAGTTGGCCATAAGTCTCAGTGTCTGCTTTGATAGTCTGCAGGGCAGAGGCTTTCAGAGGCCCTCTGTGGCAAGTTCCTAACTTGTTTCCTGTTTTCTTCTTCTGATGTCCATCCTCTTTGCCTTTTGGGATGGGGATTGAGCATTTTAGTCAGAGTCCTCCCTCTTGATTTAGATGTACAGATTTTAGTAGGTTTATCCTATATTATATGTCTATATGAGTGAGTGTATACCATGTGTGTCTTTCTGCTTCTGGGACAGCTCACTCAGGATGATCCTTTCCAGTTCCCACCATTTACCTACAAATTTCATGATTTCCTTATTTTTCATTGATCACCTCCCCTTGAGGGGGAAGCAGTCTTACCAGGCCACAGAAGACAACAATGCAGCCACTCCTGATGAGATCTGATAGACTAAGATCAGAAGGAAGGAGAGGAGGACCTCCCCTAACAGTGGACTTGGGGAAGGGCGTGTGTGGAGAAGGGGGAGAGAAGGTGGGATTAGGAGGCGAGATGGGAGGGGTTAATGGGGGGATACAAAGTGAATAAAGTATAATTAATAAAAGTTAAAAAAAAAAAAACAGGCTCAGGTGTAGCTCATAGACTCAATCTCCAAGTGGGCTCCCTAAGAAGAAGAACAGGGGCTTTCTCTGGCTTGAACTCAGTTACAGGCTCTCTGATCACCTCCCCCTCAGGGTGTGGGTGTGAAACTTTGCCAGGCCACAAAAGAAGACAGTGCAATCAGTCCTGATGAGACCAGATTGGCTAGGGTCAAATAGAAGGGGAGGAAGACCTCACCTATCAATGGAACTGAGGAGGGGTATAGGCGGAGAAGATGGAGAGAGGGTGGGACTGGGAGGAGCCGATGGAAGCGGACACAACAGGATACAAACTGAATAAATTGTAATAAATGACAATAATAAAAAATTTAAAAAAAGAAAAGCAAAAAATATTGCTACGATTGTATTTTAAGATAACTTTAAAAGAGCAAGGTAGAGCATAGCTTAAGGGTAATAACACCTTGAAGACAAATTGGAAATGAATTCTTAACTATTGCTAATAAAGGAAATGGAAAATAAAAAAAAAACTTATATTTGGGAGTCACCACAACATGAGGAGCTGTCTTAAAGGGTTAGAACAGTATGAAGGGTGAGGGCCAGTGACCTACAAGAATAGATTCTCCTCAAGGTGCCTGCTGCACAAACATAAAGCCCTCAGAAC
>NW_026594907.1:0-2072 GCF_907164565.1 Psammomys obesus | reverse complement strand
ATATATATCTTTGACAGCATCACTTAGATAATATCAAGATATATCAAGATATATATCAAATATATGTATATATATTTAAATCCACAGGAAAAAATTTTTAAAGACTAGCAGGGGAAAAATAGCAAATGCTTTTAGAAGAATTTTTAGTTAGAAAGTGTTTTCAAAATTAGACTTCACAAACAACCAACTCCTCTTCCACCCATTGGTGGCTATTAAGTCATCTTTATTCCAGAAACTTTTTTTTTCCCAGTTGTTTTTCCTGTCTTAATGGTGCTGTGTCATTATCAATACCATGGAAACCCATTTTAATGAAATGGAAAGAGTGGTTGTTCAAAAAGAACAAACAGAACCAGCAGTGATACCTTCTGGAGTCCTGGCAGGCCAAAGGTCAGCTTCTATCTCAGCCAGCTGCTGAGGAGGCAGAAAGCACTCGGAATCTGAAAACAACTCCCGGACAACCTAAAGATGTTAGTCCTTAAATGTGCTCGCAAGCAGGGCCCGGTTTACCTCTCAGCACACCTGTTTGTTAATCTCAAAGTACAGCTGATCTGGTTTAACAGATCAAAATGACATTTGGTGGCTTATCAGATCCTTGGCTCTCTGTTCTGTCCATAACGTTCTAGTTCAGTGTTTTGGTATAAAGGGCTTAATTGTATCAGCATAGGTTTCTGTCATGAACTAACTCCCACCCTTGTAACCACTTCACGTGGCTAGCTAGCATGTAGTGCCCTCGCCAAGCTTCTTTTTAATTTACTCTGAGATTTCCGTTTGTAAAAAGAAACACTAAGCTTGTTCCATTTAGATGTCTGACAACCCTGCTTTGCAGCCAAAGGGTACTGGGAAGTTTTGCTTTGTGGCTGATTCTGAGATTAACTATTAACAGCTGCAGCAGGCCATCTACTCCCTTTCAAAGGTACAAGTTTGGTTTTGTTTCTTAAAGGGTCCAGGTTCTTTTCTTTGACTTTGCCTGTTAAAGAAGTGGTGCAGGCTATAATTTGGGAACTCGGGACGCAGGAATTCTACTATATAGGCCAAGCTATGCTCAAACTTGAATTCTTCTGCCTCCCGAGTTCCCAAATTATAGCCTGCACCACTTCTTTAACAGGCAAAGTCAAAGAAAAGAACCTGGACCCTTTAAGAAACAAAACCAAACTTGTACCTTTGAAAGGGAGTAGATGGCCTGCTGCAGCTGTTAATAGTTAATCTCAGAATCAGCCACAAAGCAAAACTTCCCAGTACCCTTTGGCTGCAAAGCAGGGTTGTCAGACATCTAAATGGAACAAGCTTAGTGTTTCTTTTTACAAACGGAAATCTCAGAGTAAATTAAAAAGAAGCTTGGCGAGGGCACTACATGCTAGCTAGCCACGTGAAGTGGTTACAAGGGTGGGAGTTAGTTCATGACAGAAACCTATGCTGATACAATTAAGCCCTTTATACCAAAACACTGAACTAGAACGTTATGGACAGAACAGAGAGCCAAGGATCTGATAAGCCACCAAATGTCATTTTGATCTGTTAAACCAGATCAGCTGTACTTTGAGATTAACAAACAGGTGTGCTGAGAGGTAAACCGGGCCCTGCTTGCGAGCACATTTAAGGACTAACATCTTTAGGTTGTCCGGGAGTTGTTTTCAGATTCCGAGTGCTTTCTGCCTCCTCAGCAGCTGGCTGAGATAGAAGCTGACCTTTGGCCTGCCAGGACTCCAGAAGGTATCACTGCTGGTTCTGTTTGTTCTTTTTGAACAACCACTCTTTCCATTTCATTAAAATGGGTTTCCATGGTATTGATAATGACACAGCACCATTAAGACAGGAAAAACAACTGGGAAAAAAAAAGTTTCTGGAATAAAGATGACTTAATAGCCACCAATGGGTGGAAGAGGAGTTGGTTGTTTGTGAAGTCTAATTTTGAAAACACTTTCTAACTAAAAATTCTTCTAAAAGCATTTGCTATTTTTCCCCTGCTAGTCTTTAAAAATTTTTTCCTGTGGATTTAAATATATATACATATATTTGATATATATCTTGATATATCTTGATATTATCTAAGTGATGCTGTCAAAGATATATAT
>NW_026594906.1:0-7753 GCF_907164565.1 Psammomys obesus | reverse complement strand
AGCAGGAGACCGGCGCCACCTTGTAGTGGCGGGAGCGGCTCCCGACATCTCCCCCTTTTTTATTAATTAAAGGCCATTTCAACCAGAAAAATTAACACACCATGAGGTCACCGATCAGCCTGCTGAGCCAACAGCATCAGCGATCAAGGAGTTTACACAGTGTAGGAGACCCTCTGCACCCTTAGCCCCGTGCAATGGGAACCCGAGCCCTGGGGAGTGCAGAGGTCTGTCCAGAACAGCATCCCGGTGCAATGGGAACCTGTGCCCTTCAGGGGTGCCATAAGTTCTAGACAGAGTCTCAACGGTTGAGCAAGTTAAGCCAAACTTGGGGGGATGCCCCCTGTTCCACAGCCAGCATAGCCTGCACCATGGCCACATTTTTAAGATGTTGTTGTCTCTTGAATCTGCAGAGCAACCAAAAACAGAGGAGCAGTCCTGCAAACAGGGTTACTCCAAACATTCCCACTCCAACCCACTCCTTAAAATAGGAGAGGGCGGAGGACACCCAATTAAACAATCCTTGAGTAATGGAAACGTCTAGGCGAGTGGAATTAATTTGAACAATTGCTAGGCGTAATTTTCTTATTGTCTCATCAAATTCGGCGGACCAATTAGATTGCAGCAAACGAGACAATTCTATGGATAAATTTGCAGCCCTAGTAAACCTGTTATATGGAACAGAAGTTACACAAATTCCTGGTAATGTAGTTTCACATCCCAACTGAGCCAGCTGCCACAAAATCTCTAGCTGTTCTTGAACCAAATCAATACGTTGATTAACTATCATTAATCCTCCTTTTAACTGATTGTTCATGGAAGCCTGTATATCTATCGCTTCACTAACTGATGCTGACAAATTATTGAGGGTATGAGCCGTGGCAACCTGGCCATTTAATGCTAAGGCTGATATAGTCAGGGAGGCTCCAACCGCCGCAGTGGCTATAATAGCCACTATTGCTGCGGTGATACCAAAATCACGCTTTTGACGAAATAGGGCCAAAGGACTACTAGTCCTCACTGGAATAGGCAGAAAACGGGGCATGCGGGCTACAGTAGCCAAGTCATACTCACTAGCATTCCAACACAGAGCATAAAAACATCCAGTATAATTACAAACTGTCCAAACAAATGGAGGCCAAACACAAACTGGGGTGGGCTCCACCGACTTTAGTCCTCCTAATTCCGTCGCGGATATGGATCCAGGTCTGACATTTGCAAGCAGAGTGGTAGTAGCTGTCGCTCCACCCAAAATGGTGACCATGGGTGAGAGATCTGTGCAACTGCCACCAACACCACACAGCAGCCAAATATTAAAGGGATTGGTGGGGTAATTCCAGGGACTCATTTCGGTGTAATTTCCATACCCTTCCAAGGGTGAAAAGGTAAAGAGTCCATTTTCGAGCAGATGCGCTCTGCGACCCTGACAGCCCGTCCATGGGAAAATAATTGAAGAGTCCGCATGCCGGCCAGTGCAGAAGGGGGCGTACTGAGGTTGGTGCTTTCGTTCATTGCTCCCATAAGATGAACCGTGCTGTGGCCACCATCCAAAAAGGACCGTAGCATTAGCTGAAGATGTACGATTCCTGATGGTCTCTTTTCCTAACTTGGCATAAGAAAAATTTCCTAGCTTTATACATGAGTCAGCATGAGTCTGGTTGGTTGTAAAACAAAGACTGCCGTTATTTGGCTGGGTGTTGTTGTCTGGTATAGGGGCTATGTCCTGAGACATTGGCAAATATGGTAGCCCAATGGAGTCATTGGTGGTAAAGAAACGGGGGAAGACTTGTGCATCATACATGACTGGCATTGGTCGTGGGAATGTTGATAGGATCCCCCAGCGGAACTCCTGGGTCTCCACCTTCAGGTCCATCTGCACTCCGCTCAAGATCAGGATCAGGGTTAAGATCAGGCTCATCTTGCTTGACCACTCTGGTCAGCCGCGCTGGAACCCAAATCGGATTTTCTTGGTCCTGTGGGAAAACACAAACAGCTCCCCTGGATCTTATTACAATAGGATCCGGTCCTTTCCATTGATTATCAAGCACATCTTTCCATTTTACCAGCTCATTTGAGGAGGCATGGTCAGCATGTCTGTCTGCAGCAGACCGCCCACACGAATCCAATTTCAAAAAATTTAAAGTAAATAAAGCAAGGGATATGGTTGCTTTCTGTCCCATTGTAATGGGGCAGAGTCCCCCCTTCTGTTTTTGCACATAAGTCTTTAAAACACCATTTGCCCGTTCTACCATGCCTTGCCCTTGTGGATTATAAGGCAATCCTGTTACATGATGAACTTCCATTTTTTGGCAGAACTGTTGAAAAACCTTAGATACATAAGCAGGGCCATTATCAGTTTTTAGCTGACGTGGCTTGCCCCAGGCTGCCCAGGCCTCCAGACAGTGGGTAGTGACATGAGCCGTTTTTTCTCCTGACAGGGGAGTGGCATGAATCACTCCTGAGCATGTATCAACAGATACATGTACATATTTAAGTCTGCCAAAGGCAGGAACATGAGTAACATCCATCTGCCAAATATGTAATGGCTTAAGACCTCTGGGGTTGACTCCAATGTTGGGTGATGGCCGAAACTCCGCGCAACTGGCGCATTTTAAAACTATCTCCCGAGCTTCTGCGCGAGAGACGCCAAATCTCAGCCTGAGCGTATCAGCTGGAACATGATACAATTCATGAAAGGAGGTGGCATTTTTTACAGGATTTAATGCAAGACAAATTGCTCTGGTAGCCTTGTCTGCTAAATCATTAGCTCTTGTCATAGGTCCAGGCAACAAAGTATGAGCTCTCATATGCTGTATGAAGAAAGGATTTGCTCTATTCCTAATAATATGTTGTATCTCATCAAATAATATTGCCACAGTACTTTTAGAAGAAATCAATCCCACTGTCTCTAGAATTTTTACTGCTCCCACCACATAGTGTGAGTCAGAAACAATATTTAAGGGCTGAGAGAAGTTCCTTAGAACTTCAGCCACTACTGCACATTCAACCAATTGTGGGGAGGAAAATGAAAACTGCTTTTGAAATGATTGTCCACCCACAACATAACTCCCTATGCCATTTTTTGAGCCATCAGTAAACACATCAATAGCCCCTACAATAGGTTGGCTTTGTGTAACTCTTGGAAAAATAAATGCATTAGTTAAAGAGAAGTGCAACAATGGATGTTTAGGATAATGATTATCTATATTACCAGTAAAGGTGCAGCGAAGAATTGCCCACACATCCAAAGTGGCACATAACACCCCTACTTGATGAGCGGTGTATGGCACAAAAATAGATGCTGGCTCACAGCCAAAATGAGTCAGGGCTGATTGAACACCCTTTAAGGCTATTTCTCCAACTTGAGTTGGGTAATGACTTAACACCTTTCCTGGAGATGTCTGAGAATGAATCCAAAGCAAAGGTCCCTGCTGCCATAGGACTGCGGTGGGTTGCTGTGGTGATGGGATAATGCATAAATGGAATGGACTGAAGGGGTCCAGCCGAGTTAAAGAGGCTTCCTTAAGCCTATCTTCCACCTTAGTTAATACTTCAGCAGCCTCCGCTGTAAGCTGCCTACTAGAGGTAATGGCTGAATCTCCTTCAAGGATGGCAAACAAAGGCCTAAGTTCTGCAGTAGTTAAATTCAAGTAAGGCCTTAGCCAATTAATATCGCCCAAAAGTTTTTGAAAATCATTAAGCGTGTTGAGCACATCTCTCCTAATGGTAATCTTTTGAGGTCTAATGCATCTAGGATAAATAGTTGAGCCAAGGAAATTACCGATCTCTCCCTCTTGTACCTTTTCAGGTGCTATGTACAAACCCTTTTGTTTTAGGTTAGCGGACAACATCTCAAATGCCTGTTGCAGTAATGCTTGCTCAGCATGGCATAGCAAGATGTCATCCATATAATGACATACCTTAATAGCAGGGAACCGATTTCTAACTGGCTGAATAGCGTTGGCCACATAGAGTTGGCACATGGTTGGACTATTGGCCATTCCCTGAGGTAAGACCTTCCACTGATACCTCTTATCAGGTTGTTCATGATTTACACTAGGCAAGGTAAATGCAAACCTAACTCTATCCTGATCGTGTAAGGGAATAGAGAAGAAACAATCTTTAATATCTACCATTACCAAATTCCAGTTCGCAGGAAGGGTAGACAACAATGGTAGGCCTCTCTGAATTGGCCCCATAACCTGCATTTGTTTATTTATAGCTCTTAAATCATGCAACAATCTCCACTTTCCAGATTTTTTCTTAATGACAAAGATGGGAGTATTCCAAGGTGACTGTGAGCACTCAATATGGCCATGGCTGAGCTGCTCTTGAACTAGCTGCTCAGCTGCTGCAAGCTTTTCAGAGGTTAAAGGCCACTGAGGAACCCAAACTGGGTCCTCTGTAGTCCAGGGAATGGGAATCGCCTCCTCAGTGGCCCCTAGGAAAAACCCAGGCCTGTTCTATCTTTCTTTTCCGAGGTTGGGATAGGGCTAGTGCGTCCTTGCAGGCATTTACCCAGTCCTTTACCTGGAACACATCCCATGTTCTTCATTATTTGTTGACTTTGAGGAGAGTATTCATTAGTTAAGGTAAAATCCAATTGTTGTAACACATCCCTTCCCCATAAATTAATGGGAAGAGGTAGCACATAAGGAGCGAACATGCCCCTTTTTCCTTCCTCATTTTGCCAATGCAAAGTCTTCGCACTCTTTTGAGGAGCATTTTCATATCCCAACCCTTGTAGGGATTGAGATGATAGAATAAGAGGCCATCGCGACGGCCACCAAGTTTTAGAAATTATGCTGGTATCTGCTCCAGTGTCCAATAGACCTTGAAAAGTTTTCCCTTCTATTATCAAACTCATCATAGGGCGTTCTTGCATACCCAATGACAAGAACATATGCTGTCCTCCCGAGGAACCAAAGCCTTTTTCTCCTCGAGTAGTTTTATCACTTGGGAAGTTCTGATGTAAACTGGGTAAGATCAAAAGTTGGGCCACTCTGTCCCCAGGCGAGATGGCACTAATCCCTCTAGGGGAGGAACATAACATTTGAATTTGTCCTGTGAAATCTTGATCAATGACTCCTGGATGAACTTGCAATCCTTTTAAGGTGGCAGATGAGCGGCCAATTATCAGTCCCACTGAACCCTCTGGCAAGGGGCCTGCTAAATCTGAAGGTATAGGCTGACATCCCATTATAGGTGTCAATACTGCTCTGGTGGTGGCACGCAAGTCCAATCCTGCTGATCCGGAGGTTGCTCTCCGGATGGAGTCATCTTCACAAACCCTTTTGATTGGTAGGGTGTCTGCTGGATGGCCCCATACATTTGTCTTGGGCCCTGGGGTCGGGGGCCCCTGTTCCCGTTTTTTGGCTGCTCAGTAGAGCGCTCCGGAAGGGGCCTCCCCTGATTGTCCTTAACAGACCTGCATTCATTTGCCCAATGCTTTCCTTTTTTACACCTTGGGCACAACCCTGGCTGTTTGACAGGCTGAGCATTAGGGGTCGCAGTTGGCGCCCGACACTGCCTTTTCATATGACCCATCTTTCCACAATTAAAACACTTTGCATTTGCAGCCTTCTGAGCTGATAATACCGCAGCTGCGATGCCCTGATTAGACAGTGGACCTCCTATCTCTCTGCACGCTTTCATCCAAGCGTTTATTCCTTTTCCTTTCCAGGGAGTAATGGCATTCCTACACTCCTTGGTACATTGCTCAAAAATTAATTGCTCCACAAACGGTATTGCGCCCTCAGGGTCCTCAAATATTCTTCCTGCTGCTTCCATCATTCTAGCCACAAAGTCTGAAAAAGGCTCTGTAGCTCCTTGTATAATCTTTGTCAAATTTCCGGTAACCTGTCCCTTATTTGGTAAACTCCTCCAGGCACGAACAGCTGCCTTGTTGATCTGTTGGTACACCTCAGCAGGATACATTGACTGATTAACAACCCATTGACCTTGACCTGTAAGCATATCATAATTCCATTGAGGGTGCTGATTAGTTGCATTCTGCCTAGCCTGAGCCATGCATAATTCCTGATAAATTGCTCTCCAATCAAGATATTGACCCATAGAGAGACATGCCTTCACGGTATTATTCCAGTCAGCAGGAGTCATAGCATCAGCAGCTAGCCTCTCTACCAATGCCAAGGTAAAAGAGGCACTGATACCATACGTCTGTACTGCCTCCACCAATGTCTTTAGTTGTTTCAAATCTAGAGGAGCATATTGCCTCTGATTTTGAGCATCTTCCCATACAGGAAATGCTGCTTGTATCTTTCTAACTTCCTTTTCAGGAATGCGTGACGGCCTTCCTCCTGATCCTGTGTGTTTTTCCACTTCCTCATAGGGAGGAGCTGTTGTACTGCACTTAAAAGCTACAGAGCCACGCCTAGGTGAATAAGGCGGGACGGGGCCATATCTCTCTTCCTCATATTTTGCAGCTTCCTCATCTAACTCTGCCTGCTCAGCAGGGTCAAGACCCGACTCCTCAGAGTCAGATGACTCCTGCTCATCCTCCCCTTCAGAAGAAGATGATAGAGTGCAATTTTTGAACTCAGTGAGGAGCGGATATAATTTAGGTTTTTCATCCTCATCTTTTTTTTCTTGCGGGGTTGGTAAGAGTTGCAATCTTTTTGCCTTATCTTCAAGCTCCTCTTCCTTCTTTGCAAGTTGTGCTGCCCTTTTTTCTAACTTAGCTAGCTTGGTTAACACATCCTTGTTCTCATGACTTTTCTTTTCTTTTTTCTTAGAAGGCTTCTTCCTTTTATTAGCCTCTTTACCCTTTTCAGCTTCTGATACACTATCCTGATGGTCTGACAAGACCCGCTGGCCTTCCTTGATCTTTTCCTTGCACCTCTCATCCTTAATGCACGATTTGAACAATTTATACAGTGGCCATACCCCTGGTCTTAGGGTCCCCTGTTCCTTTTCTCGTGTCAGATCCCCACTTAGCTTGCTCCATGATCCTTCCGTAAGGGACCCGGAGAGAACGAACCAGGGAGCCACTCGATCTACTTCTTTGAGAAAGTTCTGCAACACCCGATCTGGGACCTTAAGCTCCTTCTGTTTCAACAGCGCCCGCGCTGCTTCTAGAAGCGGCTTATTCCATTGCTCCTTTATCTACAGGGGAGGGTGTGGCAACTCAGTTATCTACTTGAGGATTACAGCCAAATTATGCAGTGTCGCAAAAAGGACGAATACAAACCGTATCCCGTTTCCCACAATTAAGACACAGACAACAGAAAAGAACGAAAACGAGACTAACAACGAGAAACGGAATCACCCAGACCACAGAAATCATACCTTGCTGAAAAGTCTCCGGAGTTTCTCAGGTCACTGGCTTGGATCCTCTTTCCGACGAGCAGTCGGGGTCCTCAAAGCTGTCCCTCTACCCGGGTTCGGCGGCTTCCCGGGTTTCGGCACCACTTGTCGCGCGCAGCCTTCGCCGATAAGGATGACGCGGCAACCGAGGAGTGTCCAGCAACAACTTTATTGTTACAGCTCTTTTAGCAGATGGTGAAGGAAGGACCCAGACCCCGGGTTGTGCTCTGCTTAAATAGCCAGTCAAGGCGACGTGTTCGTCTGTGATTGGTGCTCCACACAAAACCTGATTAGCATATGATCCCTAAGTGGAGGACCACATAAGCCTACATTAGCATAAGGTGGCACATGCGCAGATCGCAAAGCCTTTGGCGGGAACCGCTCCCGCCAAAGCAATGCTGGCAAGAAGAACCAGGAAGCAGGAGACCGG
>NW_026594905.1:0-3482 GCF_907164565.1 Psammomys obesus | reverse complement strand
ATCCATCCATCCATCCATCCATCCATCCATCCATCCATCCATCCATCAATATATTGAAGCACTTTCCAGGTTGCCACAAAAGGACAGTCATTACATTAATCACTTCAGTTCTTGCGGAGCAAAGGGCCAAGTGTTAAGGAAGATGTAAATTACAGACAGTGACAGCCCAGTGAAGATTGTAAGAATGGAAGGGGCTTAGGGGAATGGCATAGGCCACATGCTGCTTAGGGAAGGCGTTTTTCTATATGTAAAATGATTAAGTGAGGCATTTTCAGCACATATAGCTCTCAGCAACCTGGAAACAAATATAACCCAAGTTCAAGAAAATGCCAAAATACCTGGATTCCTTGGTGTAGTGGGATGGACATGACATGGAGTCTCATTTCCGGGAATCATCTCAGGACATCCTCCACATATGGCCTTGCCTGTAGAAGGCTCATTGTTCCCCACTGGATACTTTGAAGATGTTTGGCACAAGGTGACTATATATCCTTCACCCAGGTCTATGCTGAGATGGCAGCAATGTTCATCACAGAATAGCCAAATTATTGAGCAGCTTTAACGACTCTGTGTGTGAAGGCTTTGTGTGTGATATATATATATATCACAATCCTGACTTCTCGATCCCTTAACCTAATGCTGCAAGTCTACCCCAAATCTCAGTTTCTTCAGAATGTGTGACCAAGAGTAGTAAACCTCATAATTATTGGAGGAGCTAAGTGAGAGAGTGAGTGCTGACATAAGTCTGAGCAACTGGGATACTCTAATGGCAGATGTTTTTATTATAAGCTGTTCACCCCCCATACACCTTCACATGCACAGAGCTGCAAATCGATTCGAGTTTCTGGGAGGCAAGTAACTTACAGATCTTTCTGAAGGAGGGTGAGAAGACAGCTCACTGGGCACCGAGTAGGAGGTGATTCTAAGAGAATCCATGCTTCCATGGAGCTGATGGACAGGGATGAGTGTACTAGGAGACAAATCTGACCAAACAGATGGAGCAGAGGCAAATGTGGAGGATGAGTGGAGGTGTGTCGGAACATGGTGGTAGTGTGCTGATGGCCGGGACATACAGGCTTTGTGGGTGGAAGGGACAGTGGCATCATGGGCTTAGGGATGTTGACAACAGGAAGGCGTCCAGGGGAATGTGACTATTTACAGCTTCATCCTACCAGGGATAGAAATTAGAGCAGGTAATGAGCTCCTTGTCAAACAACAGTCAACTGCAGAGCTAAGATTCCAGTTTCAGAATTCTAACTTCCATTTTTTTTACTTCTCACTGTTTCATAACACTGTCCTGAAGAACACAATGAGAGTCCACAATCTGTTGTGACCATCAGGACTTCAAAGAATAAATTTAATATAGGGATATAAAATCTATTGTCTTCCCTTTTTAAAAGTTTATTATTCATTAAATTTATTCTTTGACAATTTCACACGTCTTATAGTACATTCTGTTTACGCCCATCTCCACCTTTCTTATCTAGCCTCCCACTCCTGTTACCCTCCACTCTCCTTCCCACAGGTCTGCTTTTCACATTCATGTATTTCCTTTTGTTTTGAGACCATCTGATTTTAACTAGAGCAGTCTGTGTGGCCACAGAGTTGAAGCCATCTGTTGGCGCCTGATGGACGCACCATTTGGTGCACAGCTGAAGGCAATGAGTATCCATTAGTTGACAATAGTTTGGCAGTGGTGAATGAGGCTCCCATAAGCCCCCTTTCAATCCATGATTGACTATTGACAGGCCCAGTTTTATTATGTAGATGCATCATGGACAACCCTGGATGCTAGGGGAGTATGTTTGCAATGGGTACATGAATCTCTGTTTGGCTCACCCCTCCAATATGGACTGGTAGTATCAACCTCTAGTTCCTCTTACTTCATCAGATTATTAAGGTTTTTCACATTCCAGGCACTGTAGAAAGCAACAGTGCTATAACTAAGAACAAGATCCTATTCTTGTTCTCAAGAACCTTATGGTGTTAGATAGAAGACAGACAGTCAGACAGAAAGATGGCAAGCAGGCAGGCAGATAAATACAGTATTATTTGTTGAATACAAAATGAAAGTCAAATTACTTATGAGACAGGTGAGAGGGCATCTCTGAGGTGAGTGTTCTGGAAGTGGGTCTTGGAGAGAAGCTAGTTGTCTGGGAAGAAGCAGGAGGTGGATTTAAATGCTAAGTAATGAAAACTTGTAATCATATAGGAAGCTCTCCATGGCTTAAAGGCAGAAAAACACTTCCCTGACAACATGTGGTAGAATTATAAGACAGGAACACTAATAAGTGATTTGGGGAAGCATTAAAGTCTCAACCCTGTGAAAGGTGACTTAATGAAAAAGATAAATGACAAACATTTTCTAGTCTGGAGGAAATCATCTCTCCTATCCTCAGGGAACAGGCTAATTATTTTAAGGAATTACCTTCATCTTATGGAACCCTGCCAGATGGGATAGTGCTTGTCACTTTTGCTGTTTTGTTCAGGTGTGGAAAGAAGTCTTTCACAGGTTGAATTCTTTCCTCACTCGTTAAGCTTTGGCAGCAGAGACTGCCTGCACGGTTCTATGCTATGAGGATGACATAGTTCCTAAAAATCTTAAGCGATATCTACTGATCTTCAGGGATGCAGAGTTGGAGGTAACATGACCTCTGCTGTCTCCAAGTAAATGGTTAGATGGGAAAGATGTATCCAAGGGGATCATCACAAAGCCAAGAGTACATTCCATTAAGAAAGAGTGTAGTCGCTGAGACCAAGCTGAGGTTTGAATGGTGTTTATGCTTCTAAGATGGAATCATAAAAAATAAATGGGTGGGATCACAAAAGTCAAGTAGGGAGACAGACCTCTTCAGAGAAGAGATAGAAAAGTGAAATGCAAGGTGAGGCTGTCAGAGGAGAAAGCCAATCCCTAGAAACATCTTAAGTCTCAAAGAGTTTAGGCTTCAAACTATGATGTTAGAGTTTTCAGTGTTTGAAGATCCACTTGACTATCAAAAAGAGAAACACATGGAAAAGGAAAGCTAAATGTAGTGAAACAGGTTACCTAGTATTTGCAATCAACTTGGAAAAGTGAAGAGGACTGAATTAGAATATATATAAAGGAAGAAATTAATCACAGATTGTTGGAAAGAAGGGAGTATATAAAAGGAGTGCAGTAATGCTCAAAAAATGACGATTGGACCTAGAGAGATGGCTTGGTAATAAGGAGCACTGACTGTTCTTTTAGAGAACCTGGATTTGGTTCCCAGCATCTACATGGTGGCTCACAAGCACTCATAACTCTGTTATAATTATGGGGGATTTAACACTCTCTTCTGACTTCCTTAGGCTTCTATTATAAATGTGCTGCTCCTTAGGCACACATACATACACACACACAAAAAAAAATATTAAAAAATTTATGAGCTTTGTTGCCTTGGGAAACAGAAGGAAGTGTGTGTGTGTGTGTGTGTGTGTGTGTGTGTGTGTGTGTGTGTGTG
>NW_026594904.1:0-3591 GCF_907164565.1 Psammomys obesus | reverse complement strand
TGTGTGTGTGTGTGTGTGTGTGTGTGTGTGTGTGTGTGTGTGTGTGTGAAAATGGGGTTTAGGCTTCCTTACTTGAGGTTCTTGTTCATTCTCTGAACTTGTATGCCCTATTCATCATTAGATTACTTAGCTAGAAATGGTCAGGAGTTGAGAGGAGATATTTGTGCCTGAGTTAACTACTTGGACACTACCAACATAAAAAAAAAATAAGTCATAGAACATCATGCTACATAGATAGGAAAGAATGTCAGATACAAAGGCAGGGATATGGGCTATGAAGTGCTGTCACTTGGAAAGTATATGACCTGACAGTATTTTAGGCTATTTACAATGGGCTCACACAAGCCTGTGTCTAAGAACAATGAACCATTGATAAGGAAGGGCACATGGGGTCCTGACTCTCTTCGCTAAAGTACTGACTACTTATGGATTCTGGGGAAAGGTGCTAATGTAGTCAATGTATATCCACATGGGAGCCAATTAGGTACCAATGAACATCCAAACTCTCATGTAGATGATCCTGGTTAAACCTGGAGATTGGGTGAACCCCATGGAAGAAGGAGAGGAAAGACTGTAGGAGTTGGAGGAGTGGGAAGACACTAGGAGAACGTGGCCCACTGAAGCAACTAAGCAGGGCTCACATGGACTCACAGAGACTGAAACAGCAAGAATGGGGCCTGCATGGGTCTGAACCAGGGCATGAATGGGTCTGTTCCACTTCTTCTGCATGTGGATTTGTAGGATTCCTAACAGTGGGAGAAGGTGTATCTTTGGCTCCTTTGCCTGCTCTTATACTCTTTTCCTTCTGCTTGGTTGCCTTGTCCAGTTTTGATATGAGGACTTTCTCGTCTTACTGTATCTTGTTTTGTCTTGTTTGGCTCTTGTTGGAGGCCTGTTCTTTTCTGACAAGAAGTGGATTTGTTGGGGAGAGAGGAGGTAACAGGGGAGTCTGGAAAGAGTGGAGTGAGAGAAAAAAGAGTTCATAGTATGGTAGATCTTTTATATCTACCATATTTATTTATAACACTGATGATATTAAAAGTGATACAAGATTCTCTCTAACATAATGTTAAAAAAGCATACTAACAAGCATGACAAAACAAAATACGATAAGACACAGGAGGAGAGGGGAAAGGCGAGGGAGCTAGGGGGAGTGGAGGGAGGAAAAACTAATTAGGATGTATGTATGAGAGAAGAATATATTTTTAATGAAAAAGAGAAAAGAAAATCAAACAAAAAATCCACAACCATGTGACTGTGGGAAAGAACTTAGAGGAAAGAACAGTGATAATAGGTGTGGGAGAGAGACTAGAGAGGGTCATAGTGACAAGAATCAGAATACACATGTTCGGAACCATCAACAAACAAATCCAATATAAGTTATTTTTAAAAGTAGAACTGCATGCAGCAGGAGGAAGCCACTGAGACTTTTAAGGTCAAATGAGCAGGGAGAAGAGGCTGAGTGACTTGCTCTATTTGAAATGATAAATCAGTACTGTCAGACTTCATTGTTGACACAGCTTTCAGATGTTTTCCCACAGGGTCAACTTTGGTTGACAACAGTGTGAATTCCAGGAGCTGGATTGAGCCTATGTGGAAACTCTGCCAGATGTGGGGAATGTTTTGCTTTGTATGGGCTTATGTGTCCCCTCGTCTCTAATAACTATTTTCACACTAGTTTGTCCAGTGAAATACCTTTGGGCTATAGTGCATTCTAAGCTCCCCAATCACCTGTTTTAGTCTGAATAAGTCAGAATTTTTACCTGGTCTAGGAACCAGGGACCAAATAACCTGTTTTTTTTTCTTTGAACCTCAAAAGTAAAAGGCATGAGAAAGATTTCTGGCTGTTTTCTTTCTTCTTCCCTTTCCAATAGTCATTGAATGAATAGTAATAAAAGAGCTTTAACGCCTCAGGTAATTTTGGGAGATTTGATGCACATAGCACCATCTGACCATTCACGATGACAGACTCCTAGGGAAGATAGCAATGTTAGCAAACAGGGACCAAGAAATATGCAGACCCTGTTGCCACTAGAGCTGTTAAGCCCAAAATCTGAACTACAATCACCTACCAGCTACCCATCCTCATCTGGCCTGTAAAAAAATAAAGTTCCAGTAAAAAACAAAGAAGGATTTATTTATTCAGTCTGGCTACTATAGGAAGAGGAACCCCTGAGTATATTTTTAGCATCCTGACATGATGTTTAGGTATCAGTACATGGTAAGGGATGTTTAGGTCAAGGTGAGGTATTTCCAATTCCATTATTGACCTGTCTCATCTCATATTGACTTGACTCATCTCTCCTGCAGATGTCATGTCAGATGGCCTGACATGTTTTCAAAATTGTGTAAAATCTATTTCTGGGAGACAAGTCCCAATTTCAGGTCTTTTTTCTTCTCCCAACGTGATATTCCCTGTGAAAATCCTATTCCTTAGGGAGTCAATATTTCAACAGTGTGACAGCCAAAGATGTGGGTACACGCATCTCTAGAACATCTCTTCTTTTGTCAGTGTGGTTACCCTGCATTCTAGGAGGTTTATTATTTTGGTGTCTTGTGTTCACTGCGCATGCGATCTTGTCTCATACCATCTCTGGGCCTGGCATATATGCCCTCTTTGAGCCATTGCACCATGACAATACTGATGCAAGAAGAGGCCTGCTAAGCCCTGGCACAATGGGTCTTGGCTTCTTAGAGCAGTCTACTTTGCAACCTGGTTACAACTCTGAGAAAGCCAATCTAGCCATGGGAATTAACCTACTACCAACAGCCAGCTTGTGAATGACACTGTTTCTCTCCTCTGATTGATTGTCCAATACTTGGGGAAAACAAAGCATCATGTGATAAGCACATACAGACTCATGATGAAAACAAATGGGCGTTTCCAGGTACTGTGCTCTGAGTTGCCTTGCTACTGCTAGAGGGTACCTAGACCAGGCCCCTGCTTTCCTGTTTCTGGTTGCTTCAGTCATCAAAGGCTGTTAGAATGCTGTCTCTTTCACACCATTCCCTACGATGTAGCTTCTCCTACCTACCTCTCTTGCATTGAGCTTCTTCTGGACTCCATTATTGGCACTCACAGGTCCACTGATTTCTCCTGGGTTGCTTGCCTTTGCTATCTTATGTGCTCACTATTTCTGCCTTTTTCACATCTATGTTTATCCTGCATGATATTTTGGCCCTGATAACTGTATGTTGTGGCAATGGTGATGAGGACTATCTTGGGCCTTGTAGCCATTCATCACCATACAAGTCTCTACCTAAAGCCAGTAGTACCTTTCCAGTCTTTACCAAAAAATTGCCTCTAGACAGGGGATCCACTAAGTCAGGAGTTCTCAACCTGTGGGTCATAACCCCTTTGGGAGGAGCTACATATCAGATGTCCTGCACATGAGATATTTATGTTATGATTCATAACAGTAACAAAATCATGGTTATGAAGTAGCAATGAAATATTTTTGTGGTTGGGGATCACCACAACATGAGAAAATGGAGCTCAGGTTGAAAATCACTGCACTAAGGTAAAAACAAACAAAAACAAACAAAAAAAAAACTGCCTCTAGATGATAACCTCTATTTAGTCATACTTGT
>NW_026594903.1:0-16206 GCF_907164565.1 Psammomys obesus | reverse complement strand
CACTTCCCAGGCTGCTCTATTGTGTCTATTTGAGAAAAAAAAAAAAAACACGAAATAAAACAAAACCAGCAAGCTATTTCTACTAACAAAGCAATAAATCTCCCAAACCAAAGATCAAAAGCAGCCTGTGCTGGCAAACATGGACGAAACCTGTCATTTTGCCACTGAAACCAGGAGCTGCTTCTAGTTCAGGTTCTGATGGGTGCCTGGCTGTACAGGAGAGGTTGAGTGGGGATAGGAGCAGTTTGAGAACTGAGAGTGAACTGGAGGAGGATGGGTGGAGAGGGAGGAAACACACAAAACAGCCCTCACCTTATAATATACAACCAATTAGCATATCCTGGTCTAGGCTTGACATGACCTGTTCAACGGATGTCAATTCCTAATTTCCTTCACTCCGAAAAAATTCCTAAAGCATAGTTGTGATAAGTAACTCATTGGTTGGAGATATGACCATATGCATTCGGTCTCCAAGTTTAGGCATGTGGCTGCGTATCCCTGTTTACATCTGTGTCACACTTCTGTGCCAAGGACAGGTCTGAGTCACGGCATTTACCTTTCTATGGTGTATGCAGGAACTGCTACTTTTTTCACGCTACCTATGAACGCTCAATAATTAAAAGAGGTTAGAAGACAGAGTCTCACTCATGGCAAGTGGCAGAGCTGTGACTTCATATGTGATTTGTGTGTACGTGTTTATGTGTGTACATAATAGTATTTGTGAGGGTGGATATGTGCATGTATATGTGTGTGTATCCGAAAGACAATCATGGGTGTCATTCCTTAGGTTCTGTCTACCTTTCTTTTTGAGACAACATCTCTATAACTTCTCATTAACTATATTAAATTGGTCACTGAGGCCCAGAGATTCACCTATCTCTGCTTTTCCAGTACTAGCAACTGACAGGCAGACAGACAGACCGACAGACAGACACACACACGCACACATACACACACACACACACTATCACCACCTCTAGCTTATTTATGTGGGTTCTGGGAATCAAACTCGGGTCCTCATGCTCATGAAATTTTATCAACTCTCTTGAGCAATCTCTCCAGCCTAAGACATACTTTTAACCACTAGGCTCTGCTGGCTGCCTTAATTTGCTCCCCCATACCAAGAGAAAAATTGCATAGATATGTAATATATTGGTTAAGGTTTCTCTATATTATTAAGTAAAATCAGTGAGAAGAAATTTTCTAATGTAAATCATGTTCTTTCAATGGAACTCAATGGTGTAATGGTTTTCCTTGACATTATTTGTAAAAATGATTAATTCTTTCTTAGCTGTTTTTGAATTCTACTTTCTTAATATAAGATTTTCCTTCCCACTAATGAATAATAAATTGTAGTAATGATCACTGTTACCTGAAACATATGAAGTTTCTGTCCATTATTAGTTTTCAAGTGGAATATTATTCATAAAATGTGGGGGTTCTGAAATAGTGATTTAAAGGCTTTATGCTCAAAATATAATTACTCAAGTTTGTGTTCAGAATTCCTTATTTTTATGAAATCTTGCCATTTTATTATGGGGTTTATTTTGCTCCTTTCCCCCATGTAGAACCAGGTGTGCTTTTAGGAGTGACTACAATGTTGGCCTCTGTAGGGCTTATTGTGTGCAGGGCTTGGCCAGGGTTAGTGCTGTGCTAGGGCTGACTCATGATCAAGACAGCTAATTGAGAGCATCTACTCTCAGCTGCACATTCGGTGATATTAGACCAGTGGCACAGATCTGACCTTGGTAGAAATGTTTATACCAGATCAATTAGCAGTCCACAAATCAGAAAACTGGTTGTCAGGCATTTATCTGCATACTCCAGGCACACTGAGGAAAAAGGAACTGGGGGACAAGAAGTTAGCTCTTATCAATTACAGCATCAAGTCCACTCCCTGAGTTGGCATCCAAATGGCATGGGTTCCTTTGTTCATCCAGCAGAGCTGACCCTGCCTGTAGCTACACTCATGGGCTCTGTGTCCTGAAACAGGCATCATTTAGTAATCTCTACAAAGGCAATAAATAGGCTAACAGACATCATGAATTCAGGGAATGGTTGTCAAATCACACTAATCATCCTACAGTGGATGTAGGGCTGTTAAACAATTTTTATTTGGTGCATGAGACATCCCATAATGTCATTCTTTTTCCATATTAGCAAAATTCGGTTTTGTCTGGGTCTTTACTGACTCAGGGAAGGGAATTGAGTCTCCAACTCCAGGAATCAATCATGACTCACATAAACCAATCAGTATAATCACCCATGATTTGTTTAAGGGTGGGCTCATGATCCAGTTGCAATTAATTACATGAAGCTGATTATGTTAATTACAGGAATCTGATTATGTGAGGCCGTGTCTGCTGCAAGGCTTCCAAAGAGGAACTAACTTCAAGAAAAAGACAAAATGAAAACTTGTCCCTTTAGCCTCTGCTTTGCTGGATATTGTATAACAGAAGCTATTTAGTGCCTGGAATTGTTGCAATGAGTTGGACTATCAGGGACCCAATTTGACAGCAAAGCTTATATCCCCGGATGGTGTAATAAATGGATGAGATGGAGAGAGAAAACACGCTTCTCATGTGGCACAACTGAGGCCCTGGATTAACCAACATCTAGTGTCTTTAAAGTTCGTGCTCATTTCTTAGTTCTTTTCTGATACTTGTAACCGGAAACAATTTAACCAATATATCTTGAAGAAAGGCTAGAGATCTGTATACTGAGTGCTTTCCAAATGGTTCTAGTATTTGGGGAAGGTATATTAAAAATGGAATGCTTTCAATTTGTGTATGCTTAAGTTAACACTGAGCTACACACACAGAGAAAAAGAGAGACAGAGAGAAAGGGAAAGAGAGAGAGAGACCCTATGCAAGGAGCAGTATTGTTCTTGTTCATACAGTGTCCTATAGAAGTCTTACCTTCTACATGTGGCCCAGTGTGGAAAAGGTTGGAAAGGAATGTTATAGTTAACCGTGTGTGTGTGTGTGTGTGTGTGTGTGTGTGTGTGTGTGTGTGTGTGATAGGATAACGGGAGCAAATCACCAAATGGTTATAAAAGTCTTTGAAATGCACTTTCCACATTTGTTTCTCAGTTTTGTCCTCTATAAAATTACATAAAGATGATTATTTTGATGACCAAGATTGAACATGGTGAGGAAACAATGACAATTTAGGTCTGACTTCCCAGCCCCCTCTGCCCTCGTTCCCTTTCTTATGCTTTGGGTGGCGTCCACATTCATGGCAAGGGACCCTGAAGTAAGTTCTGTGAATAAATTGCTGTTGTTCAGCACACACAAGGGTTCCCTGCTAGAAACCAGACCAGTCAAATTAGCACATGACTTAAGGACCCATTTCCTTCCCTGGATCCCTTTCCTACTGTGACGCTATTCATTAACCCAATACCCACACCTTAGCCTGCCACAGGTTCCTTTGATTCTTAACTTTGAAAAAAAAAAAGGCATTAGTCAGCAGGCAATTAGACAGAAAACATTAATTGTATATTTCCATTTTAAAATAATATCTAACCCCATCCCTCAAATTCATTTATACACACGTGTTTTGGTTTGAATGTGCAAAGTCCTTCACATGCTCATGTTAAAATAGCTGGTCTCCTGCAGGGGGAGCTCTTTTGGGACATGAAGCCTATCTGGCAACTGTGTGGTAATATAGGTGAAGTTTTGGGGTTATAGACAAACCCCTGCCCAATCTAAGCTTTGTGTTTCCTGATCTACGTGCTTAAGAGTGAACGAAAACCCTTATGTGTCTGGTGCTGTGCCCCATCATTAAAGGCAGTATTTCCCGAACATTGAATCAAAATGAATCCTTCCTTCATGTTTTTTTTTTTTTTTTTTTTTTCAACTTGACATAAACTTCTGGGAAGAGAGAATGTTGATAGAAATATTGCCTCCACCAGGCTGGGCTTTGGTCAATTCTTTGGGGGCATTTTCTTGATCAATGATTGACGCTGGAGGACCCAGCTCATGGTGGGCGGTACCACCACGTAGTAAGTGCCTTGGTTCTATGTAAAAACAAACTGGGCAACCTCTGGTGGGCAAGGCAGTAAGCAACATTTCTCCATGGTCTCTTCTTGAGTTCCTGCCTCTAGGTTTTTTTCCTGCTAGAGTTTCTGCTTTGTCCTCCCCAAGTTGCTTTTGGTTATCTTGTTTGTCACAGAAAATTAAGACACTTCTTGAGGCTGGTTAGTTTTTTGGTTTTTTTTTTTTTAATTTCAAACTCATGTTTTATTAATATTATTATTTTTAAATATTAGTTACAGTTTGTTAACTTTGTATCCCTGCTGTATACCACTCCCTCTTTCCCTCCCAATCCTACCCTTCTTTCCTCATCTCCTTCCTGCCCCTTTCCAAGTCAGGGGTCTTTTATGAGACTGTTTCTCCAAAAAAGGACCATGTATAGGCATAACCTAGAACCTCTGCTCAGATGTAGCCCATGGTAGCTCAGTATCCAAGTGGGTGTCCTAATAAGAGGAACAGGGACTGTTTCTGACATGAACTCAATGGCAGGGTCTTTGATACTCCCCCCATCCCCTGAGGGAGGAGCAGTCCTGCTAGGCCACATAGGAGGACTTTTCAGGCAGTCCTGAAGATACCTGATAAACCAGGATCAGATGAAAGGGGAGGCTGGTTAGTTTCAACCTAGAAGCAACCGAGAAGAAAGTCTTCAATGAAATTTTTTCTAATTTAGATTGACATCTTTATGGGAAATTGCTTTGATTTTCACCGACCTGGCTCATAGTGGGTAGTAGTTCTCCCTAGGCAGGTAGCTCTGAATGCATATGGATGAAAGAAGCTAACTGAGCATCAACACACATGCAGCCTGGCTCCATTTCTTTTTCTTCTTCCTTCCTTTCTTCCTTTCTTCCTTCCTTCCTTTCTTTCTTTTTTCTTCTTCTCCTTCCTTCCTTCCTTCCTTCCTTCCTTCCTTCCTTCCTTCCTTCCTTCCTTCCTTCCTTCCTTCCTTCCTTTCTTTCTTTCTTTCTTTCTTTCTTTCTTTCTTTCTTTCTTTCTTTCTTTCTTTCTTTCTTTCCTTGGTGTTGTGTGGCTGGCTTTGGGTTCTTGCCTTGGCTTTCCAGCAATGGTGGCCTGTGACTTGAAAGTGTAACCCTTTCTGCTCTAAAGTGCTATGATCCGCGTGTTTGATCACAGCAACAGAAAAGTAACTCAGTTCCTTTTAGTCATATCCACCAGGTACTCTTTCTCAGCCACGAGATGATTAACTAAAACAGCGGAGCATCCTTGTTACTGTCTTGCCTTATTTCCTTTTTATTGTTGTTGTAACCATGTTGGTTAATTTCAACTCAGTTTCCAAACTCATGAAACAGAGTGAGTCTTTCTTTGGTCTCCCTGCCATTTTACAACCTGCCCATTGGCAAGCCCCATAGCTTGCACTCAGGGAGAGTCCAGTTCATTGTTATCTTTTCTTTGAAAGGAACCAGTATTGTCATAGCCATCATCCACCATCAGCATTTCTTATTTGCTTAGTTCTAGTGAACCTTCCAGCTCACCTTGTTCTCATTCTTGTTTTGCAGCAGCTGTTTTATTTTCATTTAGTCCACAGTAATCTTTCTACATGCTGTTTAGACCTTGCCCTAATCCTCCAAGGAATGTCCAGTGCTGGTCAGTGAGTCTGAAATGAAATCTAGATATCTCTCAAGTGGATTAAAAGGCTGATGCTGTTGTTTATCTCCTCAGCCTCCTTATGATTTTCCAGATGTAACTCTAAGAACTTGACATTCCCTATTTTCCATTTTCCTTTCTGGACATTAATCCTTTGGATTTTGTATATGGCCGCTCCATGTGTGTGTGCGTGTATCTCTGTGTGTATCTGTGTGGTGTTTGCTGACATACATGCAGGCATACATACCTTGTGCTTGTGTAAAGGTCAGGGGAGCACGTCAAAAGTCTTATTCCATTGCTTTGCCCCCTCCCCCTTGACAGAAGGTCTCTCTGCATCTGGAGCTAGTTTGGTAGCCTGCAATTCTTCTTGACCCCTCTGCTTCTAACCCGACATCACAGTGGTTATAGATACGTGCACAGCCATGCCTGGATTTTTATATAGGTGCTGGAAACACAAATTCAGACCCTCATGCTTGTGTGGCAAGTGGTTTTACCTACTGAGTCATCTCTTGTCTTGTCTTGACTGCATACTTTCCCATCTTCTTTTCATGATAAAACTTTTCCTGCTCACTGAGCCAAGGTATCGTCCTTCACCACTCGCCACCAAACCTCATTGACTTATTTCTGTCTGTGTACACATTCCATTCTAAATCTGTCTCTCACAGACATAATACTTATATGCCACCTCTTTGTCTGATGCTATTAAAACGCTCCTAGGGCATTTTAATTTATGGTCTGAGAATGTGTCTCAGGTTTTAGAGTGCTTGCCTAGCATGAAAAAAGCCATGAATGTAGTCCTTAGCATGGCATAAAACTAGACACTATGGCAGATGCCTGCAATTGTAGCACTCAGTAGATAGAGGTAGAAAAATCAGAAATTCAAGGTCATCCTTGATTATAGCATATTTCAGGCCAACCTGGGCTACATGAGACTCTGGCTCACAAACACAATCAACCAACCAACCAATCAACCAGCCAACCAACCAACCAAAAAGCAAACAGGACTTATCTATTGTTTAACCATTGTTTCTGGTAATTCCTGACTCTTTATACTCAGTACATAATGGATATGTAATGAATAGGTGATGAGTGAATGATTGCAGGAAAGGACAGCTGAGAGCATAATGAAGACTCCATTATAAACTTTACAGATTTCAGCTTCTGAAACATTGAACCAGTATTTCTTTCTCTTAAAAAAAAAACAAAAAACAAAAAAAAAAAAACAAAAAAAACCAAACACCTTCAATTTATTTCCCCAAGAACATTTAACATGTGATTGACCCTCTTAAGAGTACATAGTTGTTAAGCCAGGTATAATGAACTCTTTCCCTCCCCAACATCATTCCCTCATTTGCCCCTCATCTATCCCTTGCTAAACCCCCTCATCTCTCCCTTGCTAAATCCACTTGTTCCCCTCATCTGTGAATTCAATTACTTCAGAGATTTTAGATTCGGGGTTTGTAATAAAATCTTATTTTCCTCTTTTTTAATTTATTTTTTATTTATTACAATTTATTCACTTTTTATCCCAGCTATAGCCCCCTCCCTCATCCCCTGCCAATTCCGCCCTCTTCTCCTCCCATGCCCCTCCCCCAGTAAATGAGATCTTCCAGGGACTTGTTCCTTAGTGTCTGCCTTGCTCACTGAGTGTAATAAACTTCAGCCTCATCAATGCTGCATACAACAGACTTGTTTCTTTTTACAGGTTGCATAATACTCTGTTGGGTGTCCATACATTTCCTTTATTCATTCATTCATAGCCAGCCATTTAGGCTGTTTCTGTGTCCCAAAGAATTGGGATATAGATCTAAAACTAACATCAACTTAATGTCATAGTGATGCTTTAATGGAAATAAGTCATGAATCAAAAATAAGTCATTCCTTAGTATAAAGAAGAGTCTGTTTCTTGGTTTGTCTGTTTGATATGGGGTCTTGCTTCACAGTCGGGTCTGGAGCCTGCTATAAAACCCATGATGAGCTGGAATTCTTTGTGTCACCCAGGCTGGCATCAAACTCATGATCTTCCTGCCTTCTTATCCCAGGTGCTAGGAAGTGATACAAATTCTTCTGTATTCCTGGTTTATGATGATTCAGCCCTCTTATGGGTTTTTTGTCTTTGAATTACTCTAGATCTTAATATATCGTGTTGAGCTTTCAATATTTGGAATGACAGTGAAATGCTAGAGACACACCTTCCTCAAGTCTTTTATCCCTAATTACACCCTACCCCCAGAGGCAGTGTGAACTCCAGCCTAGAGTGAGCCACTGGCCCTGTGCTGAAGGCTTTTTTGGAAGGGATGTTGACTGATTTCCAGTGTGGCTTCACAATGAGTGAGAATGTACTGTGTACTAGAATGGAAAGATATCTCTAGACTAACCCAGCTTTCTGGGTTTGAGACTTGAGGCTGAAAGTGGGGTCAAACAATAAGCACTAAGGTTCCAGGAGAAGTCTAGACAGAGGGTGATGGAGCGCCTCCAGGGACAAGGCGTGACACCTCCTTCGGGTGCCCTTCTAAAACATTGGAAATCATGTAGAGTCTATGAGTTCAAGTCTGTGGCAAGATGCTGAGGACAGAGTTCTCACTGTGGAGCTGTTGCAGGAAGGGACAGAGTTGTTTGAGGATGCCAGATGACTGGCTCGTCTCTGGGTTCCTCCTAATCTATAAAATGAAGATGGATTCTTCACTACATCATGTTTATATATATATTACCTCCCACGGTGACCAAAAAACACAGCATCACACATACCAAATATGCTTGAACACTGTGTCCACAGAGCCTAATGTGTCTGTATATGTACATAGTTATTTTCCTATGAAAATCAGTAGTTTAGGATGACTATTAACAACATAATTAATCATGATTTTTAAAGTGTTAAAAAAACCCACGTGCCAATTAAAAATTATGTTAAAATGTAAAATTCCAAAAAAATTTTTTGAGTGGTGATTATAACTCATGGTCATAGAAGACATTGCTAATCTTTTCCTGCCTTTGAGTGCTGAGGCGGGTCAAGGCAGGTCAGGATTTCTGAAATGTAAGTTCATTCCTTTCATGGTGTATCAGTGACCTCTTGCTGTGTAACAAATTGTCCCTCCCACTCATATCACACATTTCTTACCACACATCTATGAAGATATTTTAGCAGTAGGTTGCAAAGTCTTCTTGAATTCCAAACTACTGGATTCCAGAATCTTCTTCTCACCTAAACTTTTCCAGTCCTCAGCAGTTCCTGGCCACTCACATCTCCCCAGCTTTGAGAAAATGCCTTTCTCTGTCAGGAACACCCCAGTACTTCCCCCATGTCCATATAACAATGCCTATTGGCACAGCCTAATTCTTTACATGTGCCGGGGCTCATTACCTTCTCCGATTTGACTAGGGATTTCCTTTGTCTCGCTTCCCATGAAATTCCATCTTTCCTACAGTCACACTTCTTACAGAATTTTAAATTCTGTCTTTAAGATTAACCAGAGGTTGCATTAATATAAGGAGCACTTTCTTTTAATCCCCAAACTCACAGTATCCTGTAAAGCTCTACGTGAGGTAAACCTCAGTAAATGAATATTTTATGAACAAATGGACTCCCTGGCTGGATTCAGATCCGTATTACTGAGGTCTTCTACTTGTGGATTTCTGGGTGGTTTGCATTCAGGTAATGATCTTAATATAGAACCTGGAACAAAGAAAAGCACTGCCCTGTGAACCGTATCTGCAGGTAGCCAGAGACTCCTTTTGTGGCTCACTCAAGGAGAAAACACTCCATCCGTCCAGTGGAGCCACATGGTAGACTGGATACTGTAGGGGATTCTGGATGTATGTTACTCCCATGAGCACCCATCTTTCCCCAATATACACATACATGCTGAATTTTCTTTCTGCAAATTGAAATATTCTCCATGGGGATGTGTGAACTTAGGGCAGAGTGAGAAAACAACAAAGAGAGCCAAGCATTCATCTTCTCACTTTCACCTTAGGCAGCGCAAGTTGCTTGTTACACCTACTTGCCTGTTCTTCTCCTTCCTCATTGCTTAGGGCTGGGGGCATAAATATTTCCTCAACGATGTCCCACCCATTAGAGAATTAGTCAAATTCCGCTGCCTCCAAGTGTCCCTCCTATCTCTACAGCTCTCCTGTTCTTTTTCTTTCTGGAATTCCACCAGTGCCTGGGGTTCTTGATCTGGCAGAGGCCAGAGCTCCTAGATGTTTATGGCTTGCACATCCCATGGTGGACTTGTAAGCAGTCAGACTCTGGTCCAGTAGGGCTAGGAGAGGTCTGAAAGACTGTATTTCTAAAACTTCCTGACAGTTTAATTCTGGCTGAACCAAGAACCACACTTGAATACCAACGGTAGAGATTTCCTTGCTTTGAGTGTTTTTCGTAGCTCTTCCTTCTTTTATTTCTGCCTTCTCTGAACGTTTACTGGGTTGCCTCCATATTTTATGCTTCGTGTGGTTGTTTGAATAGGTATGCCCCCCATTAGACTCATGTGTCTGAATGCTTGGCCATAGGGTATGACCTTTTGTTGGGATGGGCTTTGAAGTCTTCTGTGCTCATGCTACCTCCAGTGACACAGTCTCCTTCTGCTGCCTGCAGATTAAGATGTAGAACTCTCAACTCCTCCAGCACCATGTCTGCCTGCACGCTGCCATGCTTCCCACCATGGTAATAGACTGAACCGCTGAAACTGTAAGCCAGCCTCAAGTAAAAGCATTGCCATGGTCATGGTGTCTCTTCACAGAAATAAAACCCTAGGTCATTAGTGTCATATGCTGGCATTAAAATATAAACTCTTTCAATCACTTCACTTGCATTGCATTTGAATTTTTCTTCATTCATCCATTTATTTTTTTATCTATATTTAGATTTACAGTTTTTTCTTCCTGCCTCAATCATTTATAACTTCTTTGACTATGAAGAACCTCACATAAACAGAAACAAGCCAACTGTGTCTCTCCATCTCTTTTAGTATATGTGAGAGCTGGGGCAGGTACACAGCTCTGTGGCTCAGTTGGGCCCCTCAGGGCATTGAGGTTGATAGAGCTGTAGCTGTGGAATGAAAGGCTGTCTGCAAAGACAACCTCTCCATTGTTTCTGGACAGTGCATGGTGGTCCTCCTCACCTGGCAGAGACTGATCAAGAAAAGAGACTGATCAAGAATCCTGGGAATTCTACCCTGGAGTTCAAGTTCGAGACAGGATGGGATGGATGTCAGGGAACAATGCTTACAAGAGTTTCATTTTCTTCCGCTCTATTTATCAAGTTGAAACTTTGCTTAAATAATTTCACGGTATGTTGTTGAATGTTGACATTTTTCTTATTTTTAAATTTTGCTCAAGACAATGCTTTGAAGTTCCCATTTTAAACTAGGAGGAAAGATGGTTGATATGGTAACTGAACTTAAGGGAAAATCACACATTTCATAGGCTGAGTAAAAGGGGAAGTATACTTCATTTTTTAGTGACTGAGTTTACTACTGAAGCCTGGAGTTTTTTCAGCCTCCTTGAAAATTTTTCTGTTATTTCAGTTTGCTGTTATTTATTTACTTTATTATTTACTTATGTATGTGTGTGTATATGTCTATATGAGATAATATTTACACATGTATCTATGTGCCCATGGAGGCTAGAAGATTGCATTGGGTCACCTAAAGCTAGAGTTACAGGGAGTGGAAAGCCACTCAACATGGGTGGCTGGAACCAAACTCAGGTTCTCTACAGGAACAGCAGCTATACTTAACTCCTGACCATTTCTCTATCCCTATGGTTTTCTCTTAACTTCAGCAGACAGAGGGGTCATGTAGAAAAGTTTAAGCCCTCAGAGAGCTGTAGGGGAATGTGGCATAGGCCCAGGCTTGCTCCCCACAAGCAGATCAGAGTTGTAAGCCTGGCCTTTGCAATACCTTACTGTGCAGTCTTCATAAAAGCCACTTTTTAGTGTACCTCAGCGCTGTTTCCTCCTTATAAATCTGGGGGATTGGACTAAATGACCCATGAGCTCCTTTTCTACTCTAAAGAAAGGAAGGAAGGAAGGAAGGAAGGAAGGAAGGAAGGAAGAAAGAAAAAAGCCAACTATGATTCTAATTAATTTAGTTACAAGAGTCAAAGAAATAAAAACTTCAGTCAAGTAAAACAACTTGTTCATAAGTTTCACAAATGAATAGTGTAAATGAGATCATAGAGAGGAACGTTTAAAATGCTTGAGAGAACACTTTCAAGCAATTGGAAGCAATTGAAGAGCATGGATTTAGGTACAAGAAATTGATTGGCTAATTGCAGACCATTCTTAACTACTCATTAATGCATATTGGAGAACACACTATGTTTAAATTAAGTCCCTATAGATTTTGACAGGACTAAAAGTATGTTTTGCTTAAAAAAAAAAAAAAACTTATCTGCAATGCATGCTTGTTTTGCTAATTCAGCTGTGACGGAGCAGTCACACACCAGAGTTGAAGGCTCCGGTGCTGATGCTTGATTGTAGGCTTAATTTCAGGCTCCCTTGCTATGTGGAGCATTGTGCAGTCAGTTATCACCTCTTTAGATGACATGTCATCAGTGTCCCCTCAGAGGGAAGTGATGGGTACTTTGTAAAAAATACTGAATTTGTGAAGTTGCCTAATGCAGAGTGTTGGTATTCAGTGGATGTTGCATTAATATGCAAACTTCACTCTGATGATTTAAATGTGATCTACATATAATCTAACATCCAGCTACAAACTCGCTTTTCTAATGAGATTTATCATTAAAATGTCATTCATCTGTTCAAGTTGCTCATCTTGGTGGGGTTTTCATTGAGAAGTCATGTGCTGGGGAAAACTAGATGGAGACAAGACCAAGTCTTGCTAAAGCTAATTTTACTATTTTATATTTACCTAAAATTATACACAATATATGTAAATGAATAACACTTCTCCCCCCCTCTCTGTGTGTGTGTATGTGTGTATGCTTTAAAGGAAGTTGTGCCTTTTGGCTCTCAACAAGAACCATAGCCTAACAAAACCCCAGTACCATGCACAAGACATTTCCTTTTGAACCGTTGAACAGGATAGTCCAAGTGACTGCCAAAACAATATTCACTATTGATATTGTCCCTTGTCTGTTCTCAGAGGTTAAAGGAAAGCCCCTATTGCTGAAGATATAGATGTAGGACACAGGATTTGAATTATTCACGCTGGCTCTCACTTGAAAGACTCCTTTCTGTGGTCTAGTTTCCCTAGTTCTATAAAATGCTATGCAAGCTGCCAAGGGAAAGAATCAATTAACTTCTACCCAGCAGTGATATCTGTAAACCACAACAATCACCAACAAGGCAAAAGATCCATAAAGGTATAAGAAGGGGCTAGTGGCAACCGACAGCTGTCTAGTTGGGTTTAAGACCTACTCAACAAGAAGAAAATCATCCTTAGTACTAGAAACCTAGGCCAATTTCTTGGGGCTAATGAGGCCACAGACCTTAGAAAAAAGATCTACTGCCACCACTTTGCTTAGACCAGCACAATTCCTTACTACATTCTAAATCTTATCCTTAAACCCACAGACAAGTAGAGCTATCATCCCTTATCAAAGACAATTCTCTCTACAGCAAATTGAGACCTTCACAGAAAACAACACTGAATAACAATGCAGATCAAGAGATGATGGGGAGGCCAGCCTAGCAAAAACATGTACACTGAAACTCCTGAATCTATGTCTCAGGGAACATCAGAAGAGAGAGTAGACAGATTGTACAAACCAGAATACCAGGAAGCCTGCTAGGACACAGTTTCTCATGGAAATGTCTGCATAAACAAGACTTGAAAGTGGTGGTATGAACCGGCTTGCTAATGTGGAAGGAGGAAAACATCACAGGGCGCATTCCTAAAACGAAAAGCTCTAGGCAACCAGCTACTGCAGAAGGAGGGAGGATTATCTTCTCCCAGCGATGATTTCCCTGACTGTCTATCTAATATGAAGGGCTAAGTTCTGAAACTATGTATAGACAAACAAAAATGGCCACAGCACGTTGGCTTTATAGGTGTACGCATACAGATACATACATACATGCAAAATAATAACAATAAAAAAAAGATGTTATTAATGTGAGAGTGAGGAGGGACACGGCAGGAGTTGTAGAGAGGAGATTTTTCTGGATGCAGGAAAATGAAGTGGGAAAGTGCTATAACTCTATTTTAATTAAAAGTGTATAAAAGGGAAAATTGGATAGAGACACATAAGTGTCACTCTGTATGAATCACGTTTAGTATGATATTTTAATGCATAAATAAAATGGCAGTTAGAGTAGGTTTGATTTGACTAACTGGGAATTCATAGTTTTGAGAGAGCTAAGATGTTCTTAAATGTATCTGGAAAATACTGTGTCTGTGAAAGATTGAAGGTGAATGCCTATGCCATGTCTTAGATTCTTGGGTGAGTCCAGAAAGAGTTAAGAGTAGTCTATGCCATGAATCCTCCCCTTCCTCTTGGCTCTACAATTCCACAACTCTGAAATATGCATGACACCATTGAGGAATGGATTTTCTTAGGAGTCTTGTGACTGAGGTGATTTTCTGGAAGAATAGAAAATTGGTATATTAACCAGTTTTATTACTAACAACTATTTCAGTAGTAAAGTCAAAGAAAAATCAAGGATCTATCTATCTATCTATCTATCTATCTATCTATCTATCTATCTATCTATCTATCTATAATTTGTTAGAAGAAAACTTTGTAGATATATATAACGCATCTTAGTGATTCCATCCTACTCCCCCCATCTCTCCACTGCTCCAACATAGCTCCCAGCTTCATGTTGCTTTTTCTCATAACTCCAAAAGCTCAGTTAGTGCAGTCCATGTACACAGGTGTGCGGGGTCACCCGCTGGGACATGAGAGCTTGTCAGTGACTACTCCCTCCCCAAAACAAAGTGACTCTCCCTCCCTCTGCAGCCATCAGCTGCTAACTGCTCCTCAGTCAGGGGTGGGATCTAAGGAGCCCTTCCGTTTCTGCGTTGTAGTTTTTAACTGGTTTAATATTGTGCAGGTCTTGTGTAAGTTATCAGTGTTACTGAATTCATGTGTGTAACCAGGTGACTGATTTGTCCTTCTGTTTAAAGGAGACCCATACTGCCTAACTAGTTTGTTAATATATATACCCTCAGGACTTGTAGTACAGGTCTTGACACACTTACAGTAGTACTACCTTTTTAACATTTTTTAAGGTCCTTTTCTAGATTTTTAAGCAAGAGTGCAGTTTTGTTCAGATTCTACCACTAATTGCTCCACGTTAATTAGATAAAGTTTCTGTTGTTGGCTGTGCTGTTATAGAATATTTTCCCCATGGAAAGATGTGGGAAGAAGGACCTGGCTATAATCAAGCCTGGATTCTGAGCCAGGGAACAGAGAAAAGAATTTGAAATTCAATAAAGTTGGGACTAGAAGTAGGCCAGGAGGAGTATTCCTGAGCTTAGAGAATGATGCATACTAAAGCCAAATAGAAGAGGTAGATATTAGAATCAAACGGTAAGAGGCTAAAGTAAGGTTCTCATCTCCATCAACATCGCTTGTCATATGGTGCCAAGTGTGCCCTAAAGCTCTCGTTCACACATGAAAATAGCTGGGGTCCTTGACTGTGGCAGCTGTCTTTTTTACTACCAAGCCACCAGCACCATTAGACAGCCCCAGTGGTACCTAAGAATCTCTCTCTCTCTCTCTCTCTCTCTCTCTCTATATATATATATATATATATATATATACACACACACATACACACACAAATATATATCTAATACACACATACATACATATATATATGTATATATATATACATATATATATATATATATATATATCTCACATCCACTGAAGCTTACAGGATGTGCATGAATACTGTAATGGAATGAATGATGAATGATGTTGAGGTTACGTCTTTGGTAAGTAGTTGACTCTGTCCATAGCTTGGTCTAAAGAAACAATGTCCAACACTGCTGTAATGTGCCTACTGTGCCTTCCTTGTCAGAAGTTCCTTAAGAGTTCTCCATGCTGAAACTTCTACAAGACGTAGGGAAACTTGTCTAACATCATGATATGATTAATTACCTTTATTATCTTATGCATATTAAAGGATAGTATGAATACCAGATAGCACTTCATAGATGGTCATTCTGTGGCTTAGGAAGTGATAAGGGAGAATCTATGACCAGCTCCTATTTAGACTTTCTGCTTCTTTATGTAGCTAAAGTTTTCAGACTCTCCTCACTAACTTCTGCATCTTACATTTTCCCATGGTCCATAGCAATACCAACTGGCTCCTAATTTCACACACTGACCCCTTCATACATTCTTGAAAGATGCTGAGAACAGCATTTTGTGATTCACATTAATATTTTCTGTCATACAAAAGAATAAAAGTAGAAATCTCAGAATGTTGGAACCCTGATTCTGCAGATATGCCTGCTATAAATTCACTGTCCTTGGGAGAGTTCTATAGGGTGATGAGGCTGTGCAAAGAGAAAGTATCTTCTATGTGGGATCTTCCTGGAAGCATCATCCATCCATCCATCCATCCATCCATCCATCCATCCATCCATCCATC
>NW_026594902.1:0-2467 GCF_907164565.1 Psammomys obesus | reverse complement strand
TCAATGCTCGGTTACTTTGAAAGAGTAGTTTTTCCAGGCTTTCTTCATCTTCGTCCTCTTCGTAGCTTTTGTGTTCAACCAGAACATGGCGCTCTTCCAGGTTGGATGTGACAGAGATCCCTCGGCTCAGCGATGTCCTCTTCGTGCTGGCAGAGGTCCCTTGGTCTGACGTGGTGATGTCTTCCTCTTCTGCAGGAACAGCAGCAGAGGGTGAAAACACATGGAAAAGAGTTGGGAGGGGGACGAGAGAGACGGGGGGGGGAAGAGATGAGAAGAAAAGAGAGAACAGGGAATGGTGGTGAGAGGGAAGGAGGGAGGAGGAGGGATGGAACTCAGAGGAGTGGGGATAAGCATGGGAGGTGAATATGATCAAAATAAGCTGTATAAAATTCTCAAAGAATTGATACAAATATATTTGACAGCAGCAGCAACAACAACAGTACTAAAAGGAAGGCTGTGCCGAGCGTCACCTGTTCTAGCCAATCCTAACAATCACGACCAAACATTAGCGGGCTCTAGTGACTCCTCTGTGCTCAGCGTTTTGGCATTTAGATGTGTTTAGCTACTGAAAGTATACCTTTGCCCAGGAAACTCAGGGCATTCCAAAGAGTCCCAAAGCATAAGGTTTAAGTTGTAGGAAATGTAATCAAGACTGAGGCAGACAGGTGGTGACTGGGCTTGCCACAGCGGGAGAGGTGTTGTAGCAGATTTTTGGTTTTCAGGCTTTCAGACTATGTGGAGACCATTCAGTACAGCCCCACCCTTGGCACGTCACCAGCTGCCAGCGTGACTGTGAAGCACAGCTGGCAGCTGGCAGGCCTGCACCCACCGTACTGTCTGCTCTCCCCCAGCGTCCCCATGGGTACGACAGCCTGTGACTAGGTGGCCCCCTCTAGCCTAGGAAAGCTTGTCTGCTCTGTGTAGAATCGAGATGTGACTAGGGGCAGCTGCCCTCCCTGGGTCGTGGTCAGAGAAAGGAGTGTCCACGGCATGAAAGCAGCGTGAGCCAGTGCTGAGAGAGGTACTGACGAGCATGCCTCCTGGGTTGCCCCTGGACCCAGCCGCCCTGGATCCAGACTGTCTTCCACTGGGGCAAAGGGCAGAAACAAACTCAGAACTTCAGTGTGTCTGGAGCAACAAGGCTCTTGTCTGCCTCCAGGAGGTCCTTTATACATGGCAGGCAGGCATGGCAGGAAGGGAGGAGCCTTATGTCATTTATCTTCTTTCCTGCCCTCAGCTCAGCACTTGCAACATGGTGGTTAATGTTATGCATTCACGTCCTCCTACATCCATATACTAAATCCTTAATCCCTAAATGTCTCAGAAGGTCACTTTATTTGAAACTAGATCCTTTAATCCAGGCATGGTAGCACACTCCTTTGATCCCAGCACTCAGGAAGCAGCGGCAGGAAGTTCTCTGTGAGTTCGAGGCCAGCCTGATCTACAATGGGAGTCTAGGACAGCCAGGTTATACAGCCAGGTTTCTTGTTATACAGAAAAACCCTCTCTAGAAAAGAAAAGTCCTTTAAATAGGTAATTAAGGCTACTAGGCCATGATGTAGGTATGTCTTGATTTAGCATGACTGGCATCAGTGTAAGAAGAGGTTAGGACAGAGACCCACAGTGGAAAGGCACAGGAGGAAGGGAACCATGTACAAGAAGATGGGTTTCAGAAGATACCAACCTCCATCATAACTTGATCCATTCTACCTAGCATCTAGAACTGTGAGAGACACTTGCCCTGCAGCCTTTGTCAAAACGACTCCAACAGTTACTGATGCTGAACAATTGACCAGAACACTGAGAGGCAACCTTTCCTGCAAGCCAAGTGCATGTCCTCTGTCTGGCTTCTCTTTCCTTGAGAGACCATGGCAGGACAAGAGGATTCCATATAGACCGTTAGTTTGTACTCAAATGCCACACATTGTCAAGCAGGTCATGTACTGGGCTGCTGTCCCACGCACTAGGATTACAAACAAGGGCTACACAGGATTGCGTGTGTGCACATGGGGAGGTCAGAGGAAAACCTTGGGCATGGTCTCTGGCCTCCTCCCTGGTTTATGACAGTTTCTTGAGTTCTGCTGAGTATGTCAGACTAGCCGGCCCATGAGCTCCTGGGGTGTCCACCTCCCATCTACTGCCACCACTGCGTCTTGCTTTACACAGGCTCCGGGGATATGGCTCTCATGCTCATGCTTTCTCCTCAGCTCTGTGACCGCTGGTCTTTATCCTCGAGGGCTCCTCGTCCAGTGGAAGACGCAGGTGTAGAAAGCAGAGTTACACAGGGGAGGACACAGAAGAGAGCGAGGCTAGGCTGGGGCTCTTTCCAGCCCAGGGGACAGAGACACAAAAAGGAGAGGGCACAGCACCACCAGGAATAAAGCCCTACAAGTTTGAAAGGGAGGGGTGTTCTGCTCCAAACACACACACACACACACACACACACACACACACACACACACACACA
>NW_026594901.1:0-2601 GCF_907164565.1 Psammomys obesus | reverse complement strand
AATAATAATAATAATAATAATAATAATAATAATAATAATAATAATAATAAAAACAGAATTAGGAGAGTGGTAATTTCCCTCCAAGGATTTCTACAGTGGCACAGAAAATGATGCACACACTCCAGCCATAGAACTTACAATGTTCAGAATAAAGAAAATCTTTTCAAAATGGCTAAGAATTTACATATCAAAATTTGGCCATCACTGTTAATTCCTTTGTTCTAGCACTGAAATCTCTACTCTCAGTTTTCTGAATTACATTAACAGACTATCTACATCACACTTTATTATAGCTAGTGGGTTAGACTAAAAGGACCATAGATACATTTAAATATAAATAAAAAACATAAAATTACAAAATTAAAAAAACATTTTCTTAGTTATAAAATCTTCAACTTACAATTAAATGTTTTTGAAACTGTCCTGGGGGTAAAAAAAAAAAAAAAAAAACAAAAATAGTAGTTGTTTGTAGTTAAGTAATTTGTAGTTCATGTTCACCGGCCATATTTTTCTGTTAGGAACTAGGACTGTGTGTGTGGTGGGGCAGGAGTAAACAGAGAGGAAGATAGGGAGAGGTAAAGAAAGAGAACACATGTTCCTACGACTGCTTGTGTATCAGAGACAGCTCAATATGGGTGCCTTTTCCTCTTGCTCTTTACCTGTTTACACAGGATCTCTCACTGAATCTGAAGTTTACAGAGTGATTGACTAGACTAGCTTGCCAGTGAGCCTCGAGCAACCTGTATCCAACCCAGTGTTGGGATTACAGGCATATACTTACACATTAAATTTTCTCTTGTTTTTATGTGTATGTGTGTAATGTGCACAAGTATATATGCATGTTCATATATAAGAACACAGGTGTGTATATGTTTTACAACATGTAAATACATACAGAGGTCCACGGTTGATGTGGGGAATATTCTCCACACTGTTTTCCAACTTATTCTTCGAAGTGGGGCCTCCTGATCAATCCCAGAGATCAAGTGTAGCTAGCCTCTCCGGCCTAGTCTCCCCCTTGTTACCCCAGCTAGATAACTTAGAGGTATCACCTCTGACTCCCAAGGCTGAAATTATGATGAGTCTCCATGTTCACTGGGTATTTCATGGATTCTAGTCATCTTCCTCAGGTTCTTATGTTTGCACTCAAGCACTTTACCCCATGAGGCATCTTTCCAGCCTTACTCTTCAGTTAGAACAGGGCACTCACTACTCAGAGCCCTGAGATATACTTTACCCATCTGCTGAATTAGATAGGGAATTCTATTTCACTCCACATTTAAACTGTTCCTTATTACAGTCAAGGGTGATAACATACAGTTATTACCTACAATGCTGTTGACAATAAAAAAGTCTTCTTTTAGAGACACTTGTACATTTTTAATTACACAGAGTACACACCCATAGTATGGTTTTATATGCAGTGTCTTCTAAAATATCTACCATAGTAGTGAATCCTCAAGTTTATATTCAACCATCTCTATAACTTTTAAAATAAATTATATGACCTAAAGATCACAGTAAAATTTTCATACTTTTCTTTCAAGTCAAAAGTTTTAAAGTCAGGCATAATGCCTCCCATTTGTAGTATCAGTATTCAAGAGGCTGAGGCATCTTTGCCATGAAAACTGGGCCTTTTTGAGCCATATAGTCTGTTCCAGCATAGCCTAGGCCAAAGAAAAAGACCCTGTCTCAAAAAACAAAAACAAAAATTTAAAAGTAATCTAAGGAAGAATAATATTAAGGAAAAAAACTGTTCAAAAATTTAAGTCTGTACAATGAAACTCTGGAATAATATCAATATCCTGACATTCATAAAAATGCTACATTTAGATGTTATTTTATGATTATATATGAAAACTTTAATTTTTTTAAATTTAATTAATTTTTTATTTATTACAATGTATTCACTAGGAGAACCTCCCCTATCAGTGGACTTGGGGAGTGGCATGCATGCAGAAAGGGGAGGGAGGGTGGGATTGGGAGGGGAGGAGGGAGGGGCTTATGGGGGATACAAAATGAATAAAGTATAATTAATAAAAAATTTTTTTAAAAAACTTTAATTTTTAACAAAGAATTATATCTTATAAAAATCAGTTCATTAGGAATAGCGCTTCCTCAAGATCCAGCCATACCACTCCTAGGCATATACCCAAAAGAGGCCCAAGTGCACAAAAAGGACATTTGCTCAACCATGTTTGTAGCACCTTTATTTATAATAGCCAGAAGCTGGAAACAACCCAGATGCCCCTCAACTGAAGAATGGATGCAGAAATTGTGGTACATCTATACAATGGAGTATTACTCAGCAATGAAAAATAAGGAAATCATGAAATTTGCAGGTAAATGGTGGGACCTGGAAAGGATCATCCTGAGTGAGTTGTCCCAGAAGCAAAAAGACACGCATGGTATATACTCACTCATATAAACATACAACATAGAATAAATCCACTAAAAGCTGTACATCTAAACAAACTAAGCAAAAGAGAGGACCCTAACTAAAATGTTCAATCCCCAACCTGAAAGGCAAAGAGGATGGACATCAGAAGAAAAAGAAAATAGGAAACAACCTCGGAACCTGCTACAGAGGGCCTCTGAAAG
>NW_026594900.1:0-4733 GCF_907164565.1 Psammomys obesus | reverse complement strand
AAACTGGAGGGGGTGACACTTTGGTGTGTTTTCCAGCTCACATGAGTTCTCTTGTTCAGGACTGCTCCTGATGGAGAGGAAGAATTTAGGGAAGAAAACAGGAACTACAGAGGTAAGCATAACCAACAGAATACAAGAAATGGAAGAAAGAATCTCAGGTGTAGAAGATACAATGGAAGAAATCGATGTATCTGTCAAAGAAAATGTTAAATCCAAAAAAAAATTCCTGACACAGACCGTCCAAGAAATCCAAGACAATATGAAAAGACAAAATCTAAGAATAATAGGAATAGAGGAAAAAGAAGACTCCCTTCTCCAAGGCCCAGAAAATATTTTCAACAATCATAGAAGAAAATTTCCCCAAGTTAAAGGAGAAGCCAATAAGGATACATGAGGCCTACAGAACACCCAACAAATCTGACCAGAAAAGAAAATCCTCCCGCCACATAATAATCAAAACAGTAAGTATACAGAACAAAGAAAAAATACTAAAAGCTGAAAGGGAAAAAGGCCAAGTAACATATAATGGCAAACCCATTAGAATCACACCTGACTTTTCAACAGAAACTATGAAAGCCAGAAGGGCCTGGACAGATATCATGCAGACCCTAAGAGAACACAGATGTCAACCCAGGCTACTATACCCTGCAAAACTCTCAGTCCTCATAGATGGAGAAAACAAGATATTCAATGACAAAAACAAATTTCAACAATACCTACACACAAATCCAGCATTACAGAAGACACTGGAAGGGAAAATACAACCCAAGAAAATTAGCTTCTGTCAAGAAAACACAGGAAATACTTAACCTTACTACAGCAAAACAAAAAGCAACCAAGCACACAAACTTATGAACACAGCCAACATCAAAATCAAAGGATCTAACAGCCACTGGTCATTAATCTCTCTCAACATCAATGGACTCAACTCTCCAGTAAAAAGACACAGATTAACAGAATGGATACGTAAACAAAACCCAGCAATCTGTTGCATACAAGAAACACACCTAAGACACAAAGATAGACATTACCTGAGGGTAAAAGGTTGGAAGATGACTTTCCAAGCAAATGGACCCAAGAAACAAGCAGGAGTAGCCATTCTAATATCTGATAAAATAGACTTTCAACCAAAATTAATCAAAAGAGATGAGGAAGGACACTTCATACTCATCAAGGGAAAATTCCACCAGGAAGACATCACGATTCTGAACATCTATGCCCCAAATACAAGAGCACCCACATTTGTAAAAGAAATATTGATAAAATTTAAACCACATATAGATCCCCACACATTAATAGTGGGAGACTTCAACACCCCACTCTCAACAAAGGACAGGTCAACAAAACAGAAATTAAACAAAGAAACAATATCTCTGACAGAGGTCATGAATCAAATGGACCTCACAGACATCTACAGAACTTTACACCCAAACACAAAAGAATTTACCTTCTTCTCAGCACCTCATGGAACCTTCTCCAAAATAGACCATATAGTTGGTCACAAAGCAAGCCTCAACAGATACAAGAAGACTGAAATAATCCCTTGTATCCTGTCTGATCACTATGGAATAAAGCTGGACTTCAACAACAACAGAAATAGCAAAAAGCCTACACACTCATGGAAACTGAACAACTTGTTACTAAATGACAGCTGGGTCAGGGAAGAAATAAAGAAAGATATTAAAGCCTTTCTAGAACTCAATGAAAATGAAGACACAACATACCCTAACTTGTGGGACACAATGAAAGCAGTGCTAAGAGGAAAGTTCATAGCACTAAGTGCCTTCAAGAAGAAATTTGAGATATCTCATTCAATCAACTTAATGGCTCAGCTAAAAGCCCTAGAAAAAGAAGAAGCAGACACACCAAAAAGGAGGAGATGGCTGGAAATAATCAAACTCAGGGCTGAAATCAATCAATTAGAAACAAATAAAACAATTCAAAGAATCAATGAAACCAAGAGCTGGTTCTTTGAGAAAATCAACAAGATAGACAAACCCTTAGCCAAGCTAACTAAAAGGCAGAGAGACACCACCCAAATCAACAAAATCAGAAATGAAAGGGGGGACATAACTACAGACACTGAGGAAATCCAAACAATCATTAGGACTTACTTCAAAAGTCTATATGCCACAAAATTTGAAAATCTAAATGAAATGGACAATTTTCTTGATCGATTTGACTCACCAAAGCTGAATCAGGACCAGGTAAATCAACTAAATAGTCCTATATCCCCCAAAGAAATAGAAGCAGTCATCAAAAGTCTCCCATCCAAAAAAAGCCCAGGACCAGATGGCTTCAGCGCAGAATTCTACCAGACCTTCAAAGAAGAGCTAACTCCAATTCTCTTCAAACTATTCCACAAAATAGAAACAGAAGGAACATTACTAAACTCATTCTATGAAGCCACAGTCACCTTGGTACCTAAACCTCACAAAGAAAGATTCAACAAAGAAAGAGAATTTCAGGCCAATCTCCCTTATGAACATTGATGCAAAAATACTTAACAAAATACTTGCAAACCGGATCCAAGAACACATCAAAGATATTATCCACTATGACCAAGTAGGCTTCATCCCAGGTATGCAGGGGTGGTTCAATATACGGAAATCCATCAATGTGATCCACCATATTAACAAACTGAAAGAAAAAAACCACATGATAATCTCCCTAGATGCTGAAAAAGCATTTGACAAAATCCAACATCCATTCATGTTTAAAGTACTGGAGAGATCAGGGATACAAGGCACATATCTAAACATAGTAAAGGCGATATACAGCAAGCCTATAGCCAACAACAAACTGAACGGAGAGAAACTTAAAGCAATCCCTCTGAAATCAGGGACAAGACAAGGCTGCCCACTGTCTCCATATCTCTTCAACATAGTGCTGGAAGTCCTTGCTAGAGCAATAAGACAGTCGAAGGAGATCAAGGGGATACAGATGGGAAAGGAAGAAGTCAAATTATCACTATTTGCAGATGATATGATAGTATATATGAGTGACCCCAAAAACTCTACCAGGGAACTCCTACAGCTGATAAACACCTTCAGCAAAGTGGCCAGATACAAAATTAACTCAAAAATCAGTAGCACTCCTGTATACAAAAGACAAAAGGGCTGAGAAAGAAATTAGAGAAACAACACCATTCACAATAGCCACAAATGACATAAAGTACCTTGGCGTAACCCTAACCAAGCAAGTCAAAGAATTGTATGAAAAAAATTTCAAGTCTCTGAAGAAAGAATTAGAGGAAGATATGAGAAGATGGAAAGATCTCCCATGCTCATGGCTTGGCAGGATTAACATAGTAAAAATGGCCATCTTACCAAAAGCAATCTACAGATTTAATGCAATTCCCATCAAATTGCCAACACAATTCTTTACAGACCTGGAAAGAAAAATTCTCAACTTCGTATGGAATAACAAGAAACCGAGAATTGCTAAAACAATCCTCTACAATAAAAGATCTTCTGGAGGTATCTCCATCCCTGATCTCAAGCTGTACTATAGAGCAACAGTTATAAAAACTGCATGGTACTGGCATAGAAACAGAATGGTGGATCAATGGAATCGAACAGAAGACCCAGAAATAAACCCACACACTTACGGACACCTGATTTTTGACAAAGATGCCAAAACCATACAATGGAAAAAAGATAGCATCTTTAACAAATGGTGCTGGTCCAACTGGATGTCTACATGTAGAAAAATGAAAATAGATCCATACTTATCACCCTGCACAAAACTGAAGTCCAAGTGGATCAAAGACCTCAACATAAAACCAGATACATTAAATCGGCTAGAAAAAAAAGTGGGGAATACCCTAGAACTCATTGGTACAGGAGAAAACTTCCTGAACAGAACACCAACAGCACAGGCTCTAAGAGCAACAATCAATAAATTGGACCTCATGAAATTGAAAAGCTTCTGTAAAGCGAAGGACACCGTCGTCAAAACAAAGTGACTGCCTACAGATTGGGAAAGAATCATCACCAACCCTCTATCTGACAGAGGACTCATAGTCAATATATATAAAGAACTAAACAAGCTGAAAAGCAACAAACCAAGTAATCCACTTAAAAAATGGGGAACAGAGCTAAAGAGAGAATTCTCTGCAGAGGAATATCAAATGGCAGAGAAGCACTTAAAGAAATGCTCAACCTCATTAGCCATTAGGGAAATGCAAATCAAAACAACCCTGAGATTTCACCTTACACCCATCAGAATGGCCAAGATGAAAATCTCAAGGGACAACACATGCTGGAGAGGCTGTGGAGAAAGGGGAACCCTTCTCCACTGCTGGTGGGAATGTAAACTGGTACAACCACTCTGGAAATCAATCTGGCGCTTTCTCAGACAACTAGGAATGGCGCTTCCTCAAGATCCAGCCATACCACTCCTAGGCATATACCCAAAAGAGGCGCAAGTACACAACAAGGACATTTGCTCAACCATGTTTTTAGCAGCTTTATTTGTAATAGCCAGAAGCTGGAAACAACCCAGATGCCCCTCAACTGAAGAATGGATGCAGAAACTGTGGTACATCTATACAATGGAGTATTACTCAGCAATGAAAAATAAGGAAATCATGAAATTTGCAGGTAAATGGTGGGACCTGGAAAGGATCATCCTGAGTGTGTTGACCCAGAAGCAAAAAGACACTCACGGTATATACTCACTCATATAAACATACAATATAGAATAAACCCACTAAAAGCTGTACATCTAAA
>NW_026594899.1:0-4768 GCF_907164565.1 Psammomys obesus | reverse complement strand
TTTTCCAAAGTAAGGGGAACACGGACTATTTCTAATAGGATCTCAAGGGCAGGCTGTTTGACCCCCACCCCAGGGGAGGAGCAGTCTGTTAGGCCACAGAGGAGGACTTTGCAGCCAGCCCTGAAGATACCTGATAAAACAGGGTCAGATGAAAGGGGAGGAGGTCCTCCCCTATCAGGGGACTTGGAAAGGGGCAGGGAGGAGACCAGGGAGGGAGTGTGGGGTTGGGGAGGGAATGAGGGAGCGGGATACAGCTGGGACACAGAGTTAACAAAATGTAACTAAAAAGAAAAATAAAATAAAATAAAATTAAAAAAAAAAAAAAGAAAATCATAGAAGAAAATTTTCCCAACTTAAAGAAAGAGATGTCCATAAATATACAAGAGGCCTACAGAACACCAAATAGACTAGACCAGAAAAGAAACACATCACGTCACATCAGTGTCAAAACACTAAATCTACAGAACAAAGAAAAGATATTAAAAGCAACAAGGGAAAAAGGCCAAGTAACATTTGAAGGTAGACCTATCAGAATCACACCAGACTTCTCATCAGAAACTATGAAAGCCAGAAGGGCCTGGGCAAGCATCATGGAGACTCTAAGAGATCACAAATGTCAACCCAGACTACTATACCCTGCAAAGCTTTCAATCAACATAGATGGAGAAAACAAAATATTCCATGACAAAACTAAATTTACGCAATATCTATACAGCAAACCAACCCTACAGAAGATACTAGAAGGAAAACTCCAATCCAACGAAAACGAATTCACCCAAGAAAACAGGGCATACAGATAATGTCCCAACAAAAATGAAAAGAAAACAAGCAATGAAACAAGGTAAGATCATCGACTCCATTACACAAGGAACTAACATGCATTGGTCAATATTATCTATCAATATTAATGGACTCAACTCACCAATAAAAAGACACAGGCTAACAGAATGGTTACGGAAACAGGACCCAACATTCTGTTGCATCCAAGAAACACACCTATGCAACAAAGATAAACACTACCTCAGAGTAAAGGGCTGGAAAAATGTTTTTCAAGCAAATGGTTCCAGAAAACAAGCTGGAGTAGCCATCCTAATATCTAATAAAATAGACTTTCATCCAAAGTTAATCAAAAAAGATAAGGAGGGCCACTATATTCTCATCAAAGGAAAAATCCACCAAGAGGGCATCACAATTTTGAATATCTATGCCCCAAATACAAGAGCACCTACATTCGTAAATGAAACAATATTAAAGCTTAAATCATACATTGATTCTAATACCTTAATAGTGGGAGACTTCAACACCCCACTCTCATCAAGGGACAGATCAACCAGACACCAAATAGGGAAATGAAAGCACTCACAGAATCCCTAAATCAAATGGACCTAATAGATGTCTACAGATCTTTTCACCCAAACTCAAAAGAGTACACCTTCTTTTCAGCACCGCATGGAACCTTCTCCAAAATAGACCATATAGTTGGTCACAAAGCAAGCCTCAACAGATACAAAAGGATTGAAATAATCCCTTGTATACTATCTGACCACCATGGACTAAAGCTGGACATCAACAACAACAGAAACAACAAAAAGCCGACACGCACATGGAAACTGAACAACTTACTACTCAATGACAGCTGGGTCAAGGAAGAAATAAAGAAAGAAATTAAAGACTTTCTAGAATTCAATGAAAATGAAGGCACAACATACCCAAATTTATGGGACACATTGAAAGCAGTGCTCAGAGGAAAATTTATAGCACTAAGTGCCTACAAGAAGAAATCTGTAACATCACATACAAACAACTTAATGGCCCAACTGAAAAACCTAGGAAAAAAAGAAGCAGATACACCCAAGAGGAGCAGACGGCTGGAAATAATCAAACTAAGGGCAGAAATCAATCAATCAATTAGAAACAAATAAAACTATTCAAAGAATCAATGAAACAAAAAGCTGGTTCTTTGAGAAAATCAACAAGATAGACAAACCCTTAGCCAAACTAACTAAAAAGCAGAGAGAAACCATACAAATCAGCAAAATCAGAAAGGAAAATGGGGACATAACTACAGACACTGAGGAAATCCAAACGATTATTAGGTCATACTACAAAAGCCTATATGGCACAAAATTTGAAAATCTAAATGAAATGGATAACTTTCTTGACAGATTCCATCTACCAAAATTAAGTCAAGATCAGGTAGAAAGACTGAATAGTCCTATATCTCCCAAGGAAATTGAAGCAGTCATTAACAGTCTCCCCTCCAAAAAAAGCCCTGGACCAGATGGCTTCAGCGCAGAATTCTACAAGACCTTCAAAGAAGTACTAACACCAATTCTCCACAAACTATTCCATAAAATAGAAACAGAAGGAACACTACCAAACTCATTCTATGAAGCCACAGTCACTTTGATACCTAAACCACACAAAGATCCAACAAAAAAAGAGAACTTCAGACCTATCTCTCTTATGAACATTGATGCAAAAATACTCAATAAAATACTTGCAAACCGAATCGAAGAACACATCAAAGATATCATCCACCATGACCAAGTAGGCTTCATCCCAGGAATGCAAGGGTGGTTCAACATACGGAAATCCATCAATGTAATCCACCACATAAACAAAATGAAGGAGAAAAACCACATGATCATCTCCTTAGATGCTGAAAAAGCATTTGACAAAGTCCAGCACCCATTTATGTTTAAAGTCTTGGAGAGATCAGGGATACAAGGCACATACCTAAAGATAGTAAAGGCAATATACAGCAAGCCTATAGCCAACATCAAACTCAATGGAGAGAAACTTAAATCAATCCCACTGAAATCAGGGATAAGACAAGGCTGCCCACTCTCTCCATATCTCTTTAACATTGTACTTGAAGTCCTAGCCAGAGCAATAAGACAACTAAAGGAGATCAAGGGGATACAAATTGGAAAGGAAGAGGTCAAAGTGTCACTATTTGCAGATGATATGATAGTATACATGAGCGACCCCAAAGATTCAACCAGAGAACTTCTTCAGCTGATAAACACCTTCAGCAAAGTGGCAGGATACAAAATCAACTCAAAAAAATCAGAGGCCCTCTTGTATACCAAAGACAAAAAGGCTGAGAAAGAAATTAGGGAAACAACACCCTTCACAATAGCCACTAACAACATAAAGTACCTTGGTGTGACTCTAACCAAGCAAGTGAAAGACCTATTTGAGAAAAACTTCAAGTCTTTGAAGAAAGAAATTGAAGAAGATCTCAGAAGATGGAAAGATCTCCCGTGCTCATGGATTGGTAGGATTAACATTGTGAAAATGGCCATCCTGCCAAAAGCAATCTACAGATTCAATGCAATTCCCATCAAAATACCAACTCAATTCTTTACAGACCTTGAAAAAAAGATTCTCAGCTTCATATGGAGAAACAAAAAACCCAGAATCTCCAAAACGATCCTGTACAACAACAGATCATCTGGAGGTATCTCCATTCCCGATCTCAAGCTGTACTACAGGGCAACAGTAATAAAAACTGCATGGTATTGGCATAGAAACAGAAAGGAGGATCAATGGAATCGCATAGAAGACCCAGAAATAAACCCACACACCTATGAATACTCAATATTTGACAAAGAAGCCAAATCCATTCAATGGAAAAAAGACAGCATCTTCAACAAATGGTGCTGGACCAACTGGATGTCTACATGCAGAAAAATGAAAATAGATCCATATCTATCACCCTGCACAAAACTAAAGTCCAAGTGGATCAAGGACCTCAACATAAAACCAGATACTCTAAATCAGCTGGAAAAAAAAGTGGGAAACAGCCTAGAATTCATTGGCACAGGAGACAACTTCCTGAACAGAACACCAACAGCACAGGCTCTAAGAGCAACAATCAATAAATGGGACCTCATGAAACTGAAAAGCTTCTGTAAAGCAAAAGACACTGTCATCAAAACAAATAGACAGCCTACAGATTGGGAAAGAATCTTCACCAACCCTTTATCTGACAGAGGGCTAATATCAAGTATATATAAAGAACTAAAGAAGCAGAAAAGCAACAAACCAAGTAATCTACTTAAAAAATGGGGAACAGAGCTAAACAGAGAATTCTCGAAAGAGGAACATCGAATGGCAGAGAAACACTTAAAGAAATGCTCAACCTCATTAGCCATTAGGGAAATGCAAATCAAAACGACCCTGAGATTTCACCTTACACCCATCAGAATGGCCAAGATGAAAAACTCAAGTGATAGCACATGCTGGAGAGGTTGTGGAGAAAAGGGAACCCTCCTCCATTGCTGGTGGGAATGTAAACTGGTTCAACCACTTTGGAAGTCAATCTGGCGCTTTCTCAAACAACTAGGAGTAGTGCTACCTCAAGACCCAGCTATACCACTCCTAGGTATATACCCAAAATTTGCTCAAGTACACAACAAGGACATTTGTTCAACCATGTTCATAGCAGCTTTATTTGTAATAGCCAGAACTTGGAAACAACCCAGATGTCCATCAACGGAGGAATGGATACAGAAATTGTGGTATTTTTACACAATGGAATACTACTCAGCAATCAAAAAGGAGGAAATCATGAAATTTGCAGGCAAGTGGTGGGATCTAGAAAAGATCATTCTGAGTGAAGTATCCCAGAAGGAGAAAGACAAACTTGGTATATACTCGCTTATATCGACCTACAAGACATGATAAACATAATGAAATCTACACACCTAAAAAAGATAATCAAGAAAGTGGACACAGGCGAAGGTGATTAATCCTCATT
>NW_026594898.1:0-5403 GCF_907164565.1 Psammomys obesus | reverse complement strand
GACCCCAACCCACAGCATCCCCTTATTAACTGTGCTACATCATTGATGTTTTGTCTATCTGGGCCTCAGTTTTACCATCTGTAAAGTAAACAATGCCAGCACTGGTGTGAGGAATAGATTTTCATTAGCTTTTTAGTATATTTGAATACCTTAGAAGGTAGAATTAAGAATCTACTGTATTAATTGTAGTTACTGTAATTATCCTTGTTTGTCTTGCCTGTTTGTTTGTTTATTTATTTGAGAGAGGGTCGTTATGTAGCCCATACTGGCACCAAACTCCCTATATGGCCAAGGGTGAACCCTCAGCTCTTGATCTTTCTCCTTCTACTCTTGAGTGTTAGGGTCACAGGTTTGACCGTGCCCAGTTTATGCAGTGCTGGGGTCAAAGCTCGTTCATGCAAACCAAACATTCTACCAACTAAGCAACACCTCTAGTGCCTTCTAGATAATTTTAATCCAGAAAAATAATATATTTTTCCATGAGCAAAAATCATTGTAAAAGACAGAGGGATGACAAACGCAAAATGCAGCCAATTAATTTGTCACCTGTTGGCTGATTTCAATCAGTTCCAGTTTTTAGTTTCCATTTAATTAGCTTTGATATCTCTGTACCCCATGTAGGCCAAGAATTTACAATGTATTTATATTGTTCTGTGTATTTTGGAATGACCAATTTATGGCACCCTGAGCATGGTTGGGAGGCATTTGTATGACTGGCTTACCTGTTTTCTGACTTTATAGAGAAATTCCTAAGTTTACAGCCCACTCCTGAGTAAGACAGCCAACTGCCTAAAGGCCACCTGATTCATCATTTTCCACATCAGATCCTTATGGTTCTGGGTCTGACTTTACAGAGTGGCCATCTTAATGCAAATGACATCATCTTTCATCTCCAGCCTACATTCCCTCTATGCTCTTTAGGTGTGTGTGTGTGTACACGTATGTGTTTGTTTGCAATTCTATCTGAGATTATTTCTCAGCTCTCTTAACTGAATTCCACAGGGCAAGGGAGAGCTTCTCTTTCATCCTAAATTCTCTCTCTTCTCCCCTACTTTCTACCACAGTGTCCTCTTCATTTCTTCCAATGCTCTAAATTGTGTCCCTTCTAGTGTGCATGTGATAAAGTACTAACCTCCCAAGTAATCATACAGGACTTTTAGGAGGTCATGAGGGAGTGCCCTTCATCATGGACTTGGAGTCCTAACAGGAAAAAACCAGACACCTTGCTGCATTCCTTTAGTTCATGAAAAGATGGAGAGGAGGAAGTCTCCTACAAACCAGGAAGGAAGTGCCAACCAGAAACTAAACTCTGCTAAACACTTGACCTTGGGTTCCTAGCCTTCAGAAGTCATTCTTGTCATTTAAAACATTACTTTATGGTACATTTCGGTGACAAAACAAGCTGACACGATTGGTTTCCTATACCATATTTCTCACAATCCATATTTATCTTGTTTATGTGTATAATGCCATAAAGGCTAGGACTCTGTCATCTGTCACAAGCAGACAGAATAGATTCTGGTGACTTTCTTATCTTTCTTTCCTTCCTTCCTTTCCTTCCCTTCCCTCCCTTCCTTCCTTCCTTCCTTCCTTCCTTCCTTCCTTCCTTCCTTCCTTCCTTCCTTCCTTCTTTCCTTCCTTCTTTCCTTTCTTTTTTTCTGCAGCTTTTTAAAATTTATATTAATTACAGTCTATTCACTATGTATCCCACCCGTAGCGCCCTCCCACTTCCCCTCCCAATCCCACCCTCCAGCCCTCTTCTCCACCCATGCCCCTCTCCTAGTCCACTGATAGGGAAGTCCTCCTTCCCTTCCTTCTAATCCTAGTCTATCAGGTCTCATCAGGAGTAGCTGCATTGTCTTCCTCTGTGTCCTGGTAAGGCTTCACCTCCCTGAGGGGGAAATGATTAAAGAGCAGGCCAATCAGTTCATGTCAAAGACAGTCCCTGTTCCCATTACTAGGGAACCCACTTGAACACGGAGCTGCTATGGGCTACATCTGTGCAGGGGTTCTAGGTTATCTCCATTAATGGTCCTTGATTGGAGTATCAGTCTCAGAAAAGACCCCTGTGCCCAGATATATTTGGTCCTTGTGGAGCTCCTGTCCTTTCCAGGACTTACTATATCCTCCTTCTTTCATAAGATTCCCTGCACTCTGCCCAAAGTAGAGCTATAAGTCTCAGCATCTGCTTTAATACCCTGCTGGGTAGAGAATTTCAGAGGCCCTCTGTGGTAGGCTCCTGTCCTGTTCCCTGTTTTCTTCCTCTTCTGATGTCCATCCTCTTTGCCTTTCTGAATGAGGATTGGGCATCTTACTCAGAGTCCTCCTTCTTGATTAGCTTTCGTAGGTGTACAGATTTTAGTATGTTTATTCTATATTATATATCTAATATCCACTTATAAGAGAGTATATACCCTGTGTGTCTTTCTGCTTCTGGGATACCTCACTCAGGATGATCTTTTCTAGTTCCCACCATTTGCCTGCAAATTACGTGATTTCCTTGTTTTTTTATTTTTTTCTTTATTAATTACACTTTATTCACTTTGTATCCCCCCTGTGGTTCCCTACCTCCTCCCGTCTCAATCCCTCCCTGCCTCCACCCTTTGCATGCATGCCCCTCCCCAAGTCCATTGATAGGGGAGGACTTCTTTTCCTTCCTTCTGTTCCTAGTCAATTAGGTCTCATCAGGAGTGGCTGCATTGTCTTCTTCTGTGGCCTGGTAATGCTGCTTTCCCTTTAGGGGGAGGTAATTAAAGAGAAGGCCAATCAGTTCATGTCAGAGACAGTCCCTGTTCCTATTACAATGGAACCCACTTGGATACTGAACTGCCATGGGCTACATCTGTGCAGGGGTCTTAGGTTATCTCCATGCATAGTCCTTGGTTGGAATAGCAGTCTCAGGAAAGACCCCTGTGCTCAGATTTTTTGGTTCTGTTGCTCTCCTTGTGGAGTTCCTGTCCTCTCCAGATCGTACTGTTTCCCACTTCTTTCATAAGATTCCCTGCAGATTTCCTTGTTTTTAATTGCTGAGTAGTATTTCATTTTATCTATCTATCTATCTATCTATCTATCTATCTATCTATCTATCTATTTATTTTTGAGATGGTTTCTCTGTATAACTGACTCTGTAGACCAGTCTGGCCTAGAACTCCCAAATTCTGGGATTAAAGAATGTACCACTAGAATGTCTTCTGGTGGCTTTTGAATCCATAGCCAGTGATTTACCTTTAAGGAATGTTAATGTTTGGTAATATTATTGTATTTTGGTAGGAATTAAACTTACAATTGATTGATTAAGTCATAGATGCTATTCAGTTCTGTTTTCCTCTGAGAGAGGTGTCTTACTAGTAGCCATGGCTAGTCTAGAACTCACAGAGATCTGCCTCCATGTGCTGGGACTAAAGGACACCCTGGTTGTCCAGCCTATTTTTTTAAATATAGGCAAGTTAATTTTTGTCAGTTTGACACAAGCTAGAGTCAGCTGGTAAGATGGAACCTCAAATAAGGAATTAACTCTATTGGAGTGGTGTGTGAGCCTGTATGTGGGAAAACATTGATTAATGGCTGGTATTCGAGAACCCAGCCCACTGTGGGCAATACCACCCCTGAGCAAATGGTTCTGGGTTGTATGAGAAAACAAGCTGCTCAAACCAAGGAGCACCCTCAGTAAGCAGTGTTCCTTCATGCTTTCTGCCCCTGCTCAAGTTCCTGCCCTGACTCCCCTCAACACTGTGACCAAGACAGTCTCTCTCACTTTTGGCCATTTGTTTATCACCATGGTAGAAAGAAAACTCTGACACAAAGGAAAGGAAAACTTCTCAGAGTACTAGTTGCATATTCTTTATTTTTAAATAAAATCAATTATTCTAATTAAACCACACACACAAAAATAAGTCTCACAGATATTTTTTGAAAGCCACTCAAACACTTGCCCAGTCCCAAACTCTGAATCTAAGTGAATTCTCTACAGTGAGAATGAAGTTGTGGGGGTCTCTGCTTAGGGCTTTATGCTTTTGCTACCAGTTACATTTTTATTCATTATCTACACACACACAATCTATAATGCAATTGAAATTAGAAAAAAATAGCTTCCTACCCTCTTTTATGATTTAGGCTTCCCTTTGCCTACATTATGTCCTTTTTCATTGCCTAATATTACCCACTCTTTGCCTTCTGTAAAAATGCTACATTGTTTGCACACACAAACACACACATACACACACACGTATACATTACAGTCTAGAGTACCTGTATGAGGGAGAACATGCTTTTTTTCTGAATTTGGGTGAGTTTCCTGAATATTTTACTTAAAAATGTATTCCAAGATGAAGAATTTTTTGTGACTCACAGTGCTTTGTGGCCACTATATTATCGCAGGACTTGAAATCTGACAACATCTGGCTTTAGAATTTCATTCCTACTAGAATGAAATAGAATTCCCACTAGACTACATTGTTCTAGAAGACCAATGAGAGTGGCCAATCCATTTGTCTATTTGCTTCAAAAACTGAGAATGGAGACATGGTGGGGAAAACGGAATCAAGGACTCTAAAGCATAATTTTGGAGTGGTGAATGAACACACATACACACACAAGGCTACCTAAAAAGCTACTTTACTAAGGTTTGTGGAGCTATCTGGGGCAAAGGGTATCCACCCCACACAGTCTATAAGAAGAATTCACCAAGTACAGCAGCAAAGATGGATTCACACGTCTAGTTTCTGATGACACAGAGACCCAGCAACAAGCTAGAACACAAACACTCCAGGGAAGAACATTCTGGCTCTGCCAGTTTGACCTCTGAGGTAGCAATTGTCATGCAAAAGAGGACCAGGATACAGTTCTAATAGCTATTTCTTCCAAAGACTCCAGGGATGGTACGGACTTAATGTGACTTGCAAAGAACAGAGCGTGGGCACTTAACACATTCACATAACACATAACACATCCACAGTGCACAGCATGAATCTTTGCTAGGATTCTTGCCCTCAGTATGAGAAGAAAGTTCTTCTTTTAATGATCCAACTGACCTTCCATCACACACAGTTCACACAGTGCTCTAGACTGTACACTGATTTCTCTCAGCAAGTGGACAATACTATCTCCAGTTGACTAACCCTCACAAAGGAAAAATCAAAAGGTCCTCACTGGGTGTACAAACCACACCTCAGGACATTCCCCATGCCCAGCAGTAGAAGGTCAACACAAAACAAGCTTAATCGTATTTTTAAAGGTTTTATGCATCTTATAATTCCTTGTCTGGGCACTTTCTTTAACTCTTGTTTTATATATGTCTTTTGCTTATATATATTACAGTTTCTAATTTTTGTTCAAATGAAATTTCTTTGGGTGTGAATGTGTGTGTCTAAATCTGTGTGTGGTTTGTTGTTGTTGGTTTTTTTT
>NW_026594897.1:0-6769 GCF_907164565.1 Psammomys obesus | reverse complement strand
ATTCCCTGTACTCTGCCAAAGGTTTGGTCATGAGTCTTTGCTTTGAAAACACTGCTAGTTAGAGTCTTTCCAATGTGCTCAGGAGACTCCTGTCATACGTTCAATGCACATCCCATCTGTCATTCTAAACGAGGATTGATCATCTTACCCCATGTCTACTCTCTTGATTATCTTTTTTAGGTGTTCAGATTTCATTATGTTTATTATATCTTATAGGTTTATATAAGTGAGTATATACCGTGTTTGTCTTTCTCTTTCTGGGATATTTCTCTCAGGATGATCTTTTCTAGGTCCCACCATTTGCCTGCAAATTTCATGATTTCCTCCTTTTTGATTGCTGAGTAGTATGCTATACAGATAAACATATATGTACAAGATCCTAGAATACGTGTTTTTGTTTGAAAATATTTGAGGTAAAGAAAATATCTTGTTCTGGTAGTTCATGCCTGAAATCCTAGCAACTCATGAGACTGAAGCAGCAACATCATGAGTATGAGGCTTGTTACTGGACTGCATATGGAGTTCCAGGCTATTCTTGAATAAGGTGAGAACTCTTATTTCAAAGATAAACAAACTAGCAAATAAATAAACATTCCATATGTAAAAAATAATTAGATAGAAAGGAAACAGGAGTTAAGTAGATATATTGGATTTTTTAGTAATTCTTTGATCTTAATGATTTACTTTCATTTTTTTATAATATTCTCCCTATTAGAAACTTTTCATAGCTTCAGGAAAACTCCATGTGTAGGCAGAGCACAGCACAGTTTTAGAGTAGTGAAGCTTTTCTGTATAATGCAATGGTAGGTGAATGCCATTTTATAGTTGATATTCAGTGATAAGTAACAATGTAAGTTGAGTTCTAAGGTAAACAATGGAGCTTACTTAACAATAAGGTATAAGTAGTAAAATACTAATTGTTAACAAATTGATCTCATAGTACAAGATATTAGTTACAGGAAAAAATCTGAGGTATTAATGGTCAAGATAAACTCTGTAATACTCCACATAGTTTTCTATAAGCCTAAAATTGCTAAACCTAAAAAAAAAGTAAGTAAATAAAAGTTCTAAACTTAAAATAAAATCTACCTATAACTATAATAAAGCTATTAAATGTGAATTATATAGTCCTTTATGTTTACTTAAGAGGTAGGGCAGGGTAGCAGAGGGGCTGTCACAGGAGAATTACCTATACAGAAAGGGTGAGGGGTATCTGCAGGGTTGTGCAGGAATACAGTGACTGTTTCTGTACATGAAAAGAGGACACCTCTATAAGAATTATGTATTAAAAATATTCTTTTACATATTTGAAACTAATACATCTAATAAAGGCTGAAAATAAAATATCAAAATGTAAAGATATATCTATCTGTAGTGGAAATTTGAGTACTTTATTATAACTAGCTTGTGTGTTTTTATAAACTTATCACTCTGCTATACAGGAGCCTAGTACAAATCCTCTGAGAAGCTTCACCAAGTAGCTGATGGAAACAGAAGAGACCCACAGCCAAATAATAGTCACACTCTTGGCTCTTGGAGAGTCCTATGGAAAAGTTGGGGGAATGGTGGAGGGAGCTGGAGGGGAGTCAAGTGTTCCACGAAAAAAAAAAAAAAACCCTACAGAATCAACAAAACTGGGCCCATGGGACTTCACAGAGAATTAACCACCGAGAGTATGCATGGACTGGTCTTACGCCCCCTGAACATAAGTAGCAAATGTGCAGCTTGGTCTTCATGTTCATTCTCCAGAAACTGGAGCAGGGGCCCTCTCTGATGCCTCTCTGTGGATACAGTTCCCCTAACTGAGCTGCTTTTTCTGTCCTCAGTGGGAGAGCATGTGCCTCATTCTGCAGTTTAATTGTGTGAGGGCAGGTTGATACCCATGGAAGACCTTCCCTTTCTCTGAGAGGAAGGAGAGGGGAGAATGGGCCTGTAACAGAGGCAGGTACTGGGTGGAAGGAGTGGGTCTTCAATAAGGAAGGATGTAAAATAAACAATCAAACAAACAAGCAAAAATATTAACTTTAAAAAATCAATCTGGCGCTTTCTCAGACAACTAGGAATAGCACTTCCTCAAGATCCAGCCATACCACTCCTAGGCATATATCCAAAAGAGGCTCAAGTACCCAAAAGGACATTTGCTCAACCATGTTTGTAGCAGCCTTATTTGTAATAGCCAGAAGCTGGAAACAACCCAGATGCCCCTCAACTGAAGAATGGATGCAGAAATTGTGGTACATCTATACAATGGGATATTACTCAGCAATGAAAAATAAGGAAATCATGAAATTTGCAGGTAAATGGTGGGACCTGGAAAGGATCATCCTGAGTGAGTTGTTCCAGAAGCAGAAAGACACACATGGTATATACTCACTCACATAAACTTACAACATAGAATAAACCCACTAAAATCTGTACATCTAAACAAACTAAGCAAAAGAGAGGACCCTAACTAAAATGTTCATTCCCCATCCTGAAAGGCAAAGAGGATGGACATCAGAAGAAAAAGAAAACAGGAAACAACCTAGGAACCTGCCACAGAGGGCCTCTGAAAGCCTCTGCCCTGCAGACTGTCAAAACAGATGCTGAGCCTGATGGCCAGCTGACGGGCAGAGTGAATGGAATTTTATGTAAGAAGTGGGAAATAGTAAGAGCTGGAGAGGACAGGAACTCCACAAGGAGAGCAACAGAACAAGATAATTTGAACACAGGGAACTTCCCAGAGACTCATACTCCAACCAAGGACTATCCTGGAGATAACCTCTAACCCTGACAATGCAGCCACTTCTGATGAGAACTGATAGACTAAGATCAGAAAGAAGGAGAGGAGGATCTCCCCTATCAGTGGACTTGGGGAGGGGCATGCATGCAGAAACGGGGGGAGAGTGGGACTTGGAGGGGAGGAGGGAGGGGCTTATGGGGGACTACAAAATGAATAAAATGTAATTAATAAAAGTTAAAAAAATAAAAAAGAGTTTTAATCAAACATAAAGCTGAAATAGTTAACTTTTCTACAATTATTTATTACCCGTGTTTCCTCACTGTTGTTTGTTGAAGTAGACTCAGAATTCTTTGCAAACTTTGTGGTGTCACATAATGTGCTGATACACATGCACATAGTTTCATGGATGAATCAGGATCAGCACAAGTTTCTTTTGAAACATTTTTTTTTTGTGTGTGTGGTTAAAAAACAGAGTACCATTTTCTAGCTTCACTGAATTATAAATAACATTATTTCTTCATAATCCTGCTATGCAATAGCATGCCTGAATGTAGTTCTCATAATTATTTAAAACTTAATGACCTTATTCCTACTCCCACTCTACCCTTATGTCTGCATAATCAAAATTTTAGATTCTACATGAGTATGATCTCTTAGCATTTTTATACTTTACTAAATATAATGTTCAATTTTTTTTAAAAAAAAAAAAGAATTTTATCAAAGCTCACACTCATCTAACAATGAGCAAGCAAGAACTGGGAAAATAAGCCTAGACTTCAAATAGTAATCTCAGAAAAAAAAATAAATAATGTTCAGTTTTTTTTCAGTGAATATTCTCAGAAATTTTATCTAAAATTACTCATCTGTAGACGCATGGGTTTACAAATGGCACTTTTACCCCCATTGACCTATGCATCCTTACTTAGGGAAAAACAATGTTTCAATAGCTATGGCTATGTATGTGGCATATTTTGAAGCCATTTAGTGTAGTGACTCATTTTGTGATTTTTTTTTGCTAAAAATAAGTTTATATATTTAGGAATTTGTGGTTTTGTCGAAATTTTATCATTTGTTTCTCATGCTTTGAGGCATCTTTAGGGATTGTACTTATTCTGGATTATAGATAACTTTGGGTATTATGAACTAAACAAGCTGAAAAGCAACAAACCAAGTAATCCACTTAAAAAATGGGGAACAGAGCTAAAGAGAGAATTCTCTGTAGAGGAATATCGAATGGCAGAGAAGCACTTAAAGAAATGCTCAACCTCATTAGCCATTAGGGAAATGCAAATCAAAACAACCCTGAGATTTCACCTTACACCCATCAGAATGGCCAAGATGAAAAACTAAAGGGACAACACATGCTGGAGAGGTTGTGGAGAAAGGGGGACCCTTCTCCACTGCTGGTGGGAATGTAAACTTGTACAAACACTCTGGAAATCAATCTGGCGCTTTCTCAGACAACTAGGAATAACGCTACCTCAAGATCCAGCCATACCACTCCTAGGCATATACCCAAAAGAGGGGCAAGTACACAAAAAGGACATTTGCTCAACCATGATTGTAGCAGCTTTATTTGTAATAGCCAGAAGCTGGAAACAGCCCAGATGCCCCTCAACTGAAGAATGGATGCAGAGACTGTGGTATATCTATACAATGGAGTATTACTCAGCAATGAAAAATAAGGAAATCATGAAATTTGCAGGTAAATGGTGGGACCTGGAAAGGATCATCCTGAGTGAGTTGGCCCAGAAGCAAAAAGACATGCATGGTATATACTCACTCATATAAACATACAATATAAATTAACCCACTAAAATCTGTACATCTAAACAAACTAAGCAAAAGAGAGGACCCTAACTAAAATGTTCAATCCCCATCCTGAAAGTCAAAGAGGATGGACATCAGAAGAAAAAGAAAATAGGAAACAACCTCGGATCCTGCTACAGAGGGCCTCTGAAAGCCAGAAGAAAACAGGAAACAACCTTGAAACCTGCCACAGAGGGCCTCTGAAAGCTTCTGCAGTATAGACTGTCAAAGCAGATGCTGAGCCTGATGGCCAACTGATGGGCAGAGTGAATGGAATTTTATGTAAGAAGTGGGAAATAGTAAGAGCTGGAGGGGACAGGAACTCCACAAGGAGAGCAACAGAACCAGAAAATTTGAACACAGGGAACTTCCCAGAAAATCATACTCCAACCAAGGACTATTTGTGGAGATGACCTGGAACCCCTGCACAGGTGTAGCCCATGGCAGTTCAGTGTCCAAGTGGGTTACATAGTAATGGGAAGAGGGACTGCCTCTGACATAATCTGATTGGCCTGCTCGTTGATCACTTCCCCCTGAGGGGGGAGCAGCCTTACCAGGCCACAGTAGAGGACAATGCAGCCACTTTTGAGGAGAACTGATAGACTAAGATCAGAAAGAAGAGGAGAACCTCCCCTATCAGTGGACTTGGGGAGTGACATGCATGCAGAAAGGGGAGGGAAGGTGGGATCGGGAGGTGAGGAGGGAGGGGCTTATGGGGGGATAAAAAATGAATAAAGTGTAATTAATAAAAAATTTAAAAAAAACAGTATTGATTCTTCCAATCAATGAACGTGAGATTTCTGTCAATGAAATCAAGGCTCTTTCCCACTTTTTCTTCTAACAGATTTAGTGTGTCATGTCTTACATTGAGGTATTTGATCTACTTAGACTTTACTTTTTACAGGATGATAAACATGGGTCTATTTGCATTTTTCTACACTTAGACACCTAGTTAGACTGGCACAATTTTTTTGAAAATGCTATCTTTTTTCCATAGTAAGGTTTTGGATTCTTTGTCAAAAATCAGGTATCCGTAGGTGTATGGTTTTATTTCTGGGTCTTTTATTTGATTCTAATGATCCACCAGTCTGTTTCTACGCAAAAACCATACAATTATTATTACTGATGCTCTGTTGTACAGCTTGAGATCAGGGATGGAGATACTTTCATAAGGCCTTTTATTTTATAAAATTGTTTTAGCTATTCTGTTTTTTTTTTTTTTTTCATATGTAACTGAGAATTGTTCTTTCAAGGTCTGTAAAGAATTGTGTTTTGATGGGAATTGGTTTTTTTTTTTTTTTGTGTGTGTGTGTGTGTGTGTGTGTGTGTTTGTGTTTTTTCTGTCTCATAATGCTCTGTCAGGGAATTTTATTTTTAGCCTTACAGATATGATTTATGGTTTCTGATTCTGTTTTAATGAGTTTTCTTTATGTATGAATGTGTATGTCTCAGAGTCCATAAGTGCTTCTTGTGTTTTTACATTGGCTTTGATTTTTTTCCAGTTAATTCCTTTGCTTTGCCCTGTTCTGGTTTTTTTTTATTTCATATTATTATTACTATATTATTATTTTGATTCCTATTGTTTTCTTATATTTATGTTTGTGAGCCTTTAACAGCTGAGCCATCTCTCCAGCCCTATTGTTTCCCTATGAGAAACAAAGTCTATGGATTTGGGTGGCTGAGGATTTGTAAAATATTTCAGAGGAGTTGGGGGAAGAGAATCTGTAACCAAAATATATTGTGTGAAAGAGAATCTACTTTCAATAAAAAATAAAAGAAAAAATTGGGGGAGAACAGCTAAACTATAGTGATAATTTTACCTCTAATATCACACTTATTAAATTAGTTTTTCTAAGGGATTGCATTGTTTAAATTATTTTATTTTATTTGTTTTTTTTTTTTTATTTTTTCTTATCAGTTACATTTTATTAACTCTGTATCCCAGCCATGTCCCGATCCCTCATTCCCTCCCAGTCCCTCCCTCCCTCCCTCATCTCCATGGTGCCCTTTGCCAAGTCCACTAATAGGGGGGACCTCCTCCCCATTCATCTGATCCTGTTTTATCAGGTATCTTCAGAACTGGCTGCAAAGCCCTCCTCCGTGGCCTAACAGGACTGCTCCTCCCTTGGGTGGTGGGGAGGCCAAAGAGCCAGTCATTGAGTTCCTGTTAGAAATAATCCTTGTTCCCCTCACTATGGGAAACCAATTGGTTACTGAGCTACCACAGGCTACATCTGA
>NW_026594896.1:0-6494 GCF_907164565.1 Psammomys obesus | reverse complement strand
CCCTCCCCTTTCTGCATGCATGCCACTCCCCAAGTCCACTGATAGGGGAGGTTCTCCTCTTCTTTCTGATCTTAGTCTATCAGTTCTCATCAAAAGTGGCTGCATTGTCCTCTACTGTAGCCTGATAAGGCTGCTCCCCCCTCAGGGGGAAGTGATCAACGAGCAGGCCAATCAGATTATGTCAAAGGCAGTCCCTTTTCCCATTACTATTTACAACTAAGAAATTATATTTTCGTAAGCAAATTTGAGGAGCTAGTCATGAAAAAAAGAGCGAAGTTATTTTTTCAGTGGTCGAATTTTGTTGTCACCAGCAGGTGGCAGTATTGTTCTTGTTACTGTGGTAAAAGGTACTTTGTTTTCCAAACCTGTTTCTGTTTTTGTTTGTTTTCTTGCTTGTTTTGTTGTTTTGACACAGAATCTTCATGAGCAGTTCAGTGCTGACCTTGAACTTATGATCCTGTATCTCATTCTCAGTGCTAGCACAACTGTGCACTAAAAAAAAAAAAAAAAAAAAAAAAATCTAGCGTCTTGGCTGGTTCATGATAGAATACTTCTGCACCATTTATAAAACTTTTACTTTCATTTTCTCACCACTGTTACTGTCATTCTTTATCTCATTTTAGTAGAATTATTTCCATCTTACAAATAACTATGAAGATTTCTAGTTCAAAGAGAAGATGGTGATTTAAAAAATATTTTGTAGGCTCAGCTTTTACTATTTTGTCTTCTTTTCTATTTTGAAAAAAGAATGGCACTTTTTTTTTTTAAATTTAAGAGTTTTGTTTGAAGAATCCCCCAACAGCGGATGCTATATGTTATTCCATAATTTATTTTTTAAATGAGAAATTTAGTCCTCAAATACAGAAAAGCTTGAAAAATCAGTAAATTATCTAGACAGTCCTCTCTAACAGTTTACATGTTTTTGCATATTAATATATATTATTTTATTGTCTTTTCTTCTTTTTATTTCACTTTTTTTTTCTTTTCAGTAAGGTCTTATTCTGTAACTCGGTCTGGCTTCAAACTTGTATCAATTTTTCTGTTCCAATCTCCTGAGAGCTGGAATTATAGGTATTATAGGTATGAGATAGCATATCTGGCTAAAAATATTGATAATTTTTCCTCTCCCAACCTCCTCAAAATACATAAACGGGCTTTATTTGCAGCACAGTAAGAATTTAATTAAACAAGCCTTACCCCATGTCATCCTGTGACTCCCCAGACTCCTTCCCGCTTCTCTGCTGTAGCTGGGTCAGTACCAGCCAAAGCAGCTCCTCCAGCACCTGCACTGGCAAGCTTGCCAGAACCTTGGGCAATGACAACCTTATCGTGTTTTCACTCAGCTCACTGATGACCTTGGTAATCTAGTTGAGGTCAACCTGCTGCACCAAGATGTCTGGGATTTTCATGCTGTCTGGGATTTTCATGCGGTCTTTGGCGCTGGGAGTTGCCCCAGCCTGTGGGGGGCAAGGCAGACCCCAAATACTTGGCTTAGCTCACTTGAGATGCTCAGGGCTAGGGCAATAAAAGGCTACTTCCCCCTGTGGAAGGCTCCTGTCCTGCTGCTTGTCTTCTCCTTCTTCCGATGTCTATCCTGTTTACCCTTCTGAGTGAGGTTTCAGCCTCTTCCCTAGGGTCCTCCTTGTTGTTTAGTTTCTTTGGTACTACAGATTTTAGTGTGTTTATCCTATATGATATGGCTAATATCCACTTAGAAGTGAGTATATACCAAATGTATCTTTCTGCTTCTGGGATACTTCACTCAGGATGATCTTTTCTAGTTCCCATCATTTGCCTGCAAATTTCATGATTTTCTTGTTTTTAATTGCTGAGTAGTATGCCATTGTGTCAAAATGTACCACAAAGACTTTACTCATTAGGGAATTGAAGGAGATACTGAGACTCATAGCCAAACTTTAGGCAGAATGCAGGAAACCTTATGGAAGAAGTGGGAGACAGAAAGACCTGGAGGGAACAGGAACTCCACAAGGAGACCAACAGAAACAAAAAACTTGGGCCCAGGGGGTCCTGCAGAGACTGATAATCCAACCAAAGACCATGTGTGGAGAAGACCTAGACCCCATGTTCAGAGGAAACCTATAGGCTGTTCCTTTTCCAAGTGGGTTCCCTAGTAAGGGATGCAGGAGCTGTCTCTGACATGAACTCAATGGCTGGCTCTTTGATCACTTTGCCCTGGGCGGGGCAGTGCAGTCTTGCCAGGCCACAGAGAAAGATGATGCAGTAAGTCCTGATGAGACCTGATAATCTAGGGTCAGAGAGAAGGGGGGAGGGGAGGACCTCCCCTATCAGGGGACTAAGGAAGGGGCATAGAGGGACAATAAGGATGGTGGGTGGGACTAGGAGAAGGCAAGGGAGGAAGCTACAGCCAAGATACAAAGTGAATAAATATAATAAATAGATAGATAGATGATAGATAGATAGATAGATAGATAGATAGATAGATAGATAGATAGGAAAAAAGGCTGTTTTTCTTCTCTTAACACAGAGGTCTGGGGATCAAATCCAGGTCTTTAAGCACAGTTCTTAATATTAATGCTATTATTTCTTCTGATAGCTAGTTTAAAAGGCCTTTTTTAAATAAAAATTGAAAAAAAATCCCTGCGTTTGAGAATATAATGCATTTCAATCACTTACATAGTTGATGTTAAAAATTATCAATTGTGTTTCTGATTATTTGGTCCAGCTATGGAATACATGATATAAAGTTTTCAAAAGTTAAGTGTGCCTTTATTACATATGCAAAGCTTTCAAAACAATTTCCAAGACTTTGAAATATAATTGTAAAAGCAAGTATTATTATTTGTAAAATAAAACAAACAAACAAACAAACAAACAAAAACCATTGAAAAGTTACTCATTCGGAAATTTAGTTTAGTGGGAGAGTGATTGCCTATCATGTGAATTCCTGGTTGTAGTCCTTAGTACTTCTAAAGCAAACACACAAAATCCAGAGTGAACAAAAACATTAAAGGCAGAATAGTCAGCTTCTATAAACATCTTTTGACGAAAAAAGTTGTACAAAAGAGACAGGAAAATGAGATGAGAAAAGATAAGATGGGATAAGACAAGAGGGACCTGAAGAGATGGCTCACCTAGAGAATTGGGGTTCAATTCCCAGCATCCTCATGGCAGCAAACACTGTTAATCTTGTTCCAGGATAGTCAACACCATCACACAGATACAGGCATACAGGCAAAACACCAGTGTACATGAAAAATAAAAATAAAAATGTTATTTTAAAAATAGAGGAGAGGAGAAGGGAAAAGGAAGAGAGAGGGAAGGAGCAGGGGAGGGGAGGGAAGTGGGAAAGGAGAGATGAGGGAAGGGGATAGATAGCAAGAGAAGAGAGGAAATGAGAGGGGAAGAGACAGAAGAGGGGAGGAGACAGGGGAGGAGAGGAGGAAAAGGGAGGGGAGGGGAAGAGAAAGGAAAGGGGATGGAGAGGAGAAGAAAGGAGGAGAGAGGGAGTAGGTGTGCTATGCTCATATCATTCATAAGTTTAAGGAGATTTGTAAACAGGAGTATAAATAATTGATAACATTAAAATGCAATTCAATTATTTTCCATGTACTGAGTTATGAAAGAGTTTGGAATTAAACCTAGCAACACTAATGTTACTGTTCACTAGAATTCATCACCTTAGTTTTCCTATATTCAAAAGAAATTAAGTAATAGAGATTGATAAAGAAAAAATGGTTTTATTTGTAACTTCAAGGAATCAAGGTAATAGATAATTTATTTTGTCTTGACGGTATCTGGGACAGTCTTGCCATTTATAGAAATCTATGAGACAAGAAGAGCAGATATGTAGATTTTGCTACGAGACTACCTCTGTGTAACTGACTGGACTTTTCCTCGGGTGGGGTGAGGATGGGCTTAAGGTTGGCTTCATTCTTTAGAATAGAGAAAGTTTCCTGTGTACTGCCAGGCCTCCAGTGCTGCTTCTCTTATCATGGGATTATAGCTACAACCCTTTAAAGGTCCTGGCAAAACTAAGGCAGTCTAAAGAGAGATGTTTTTAACCCCCTCCTGCTAACAGACTATTGAAACAATATATCCTATAGACCCAGAAGCCTTATGCTTGGAGGAAGGGGAAAAAAAGGCTGAAGCATGGTTCTAGTCAGAGAAGGAGCTTGTCGCACAGAAGATTACTCATAATTCAGACAACTGTTTAGAACACTTAGCAGAGCAGTCCAGATCGGAGTCAGTGATGGGTAAGTGACTGTGGGAGCCACACCTTGGGCAGATATGCATAGTTAAACATTCCCTTTGTCTTTTGTTCGACTATAACCTCTTAGCAGTATCTAGAAGACAAACTTGAGGGTTGCTACATTGCTTTATTTGCTCCTTCGTTCAGTGTGGCCTCACTAACTAAATCTTCTTTCTCTGTTCTTCACTACTCTTTGTCTCTTCAATTAGCCTGTTAAGCATAGATGGCAGGGGATAGCATGTTAGTGATACCAGGACCCAGGCATGTACATGAGAAGCCCGTGACACAATAAATAAAAGTAACTTTAATTTGTCTATATAATTGTCATCTCTGAGGCTTACTGACTCTGTCTGCTAATCTAGGCCTAGTCCTGAAAACTTCTAGCTTTCGTACAGTCAGCTTCCTACCTTTGCACTCTAGCTTACTAACAACCCATGATGTTTGTTTGTTTGTTTATTTATTTATTTATTTATTTATAATTTATTGTGTGGAGGGGGTTATAAGAGGACAACATATAGGAGCTTTCTCTTTTCTTCTGCCCTGTGGTTTCTGGGGACCAAACTCAGGTCATTAGACTGGGTGGAAAGTGCCTTTTTCCTACTTAATCCATCTTAATAATGTATTCTGAATCTAGCCACAGTCACTATGTAAACAATACAATTTGTAAATTGCTATCAGATATAACATATAATGGCTATAAGTTAAAGAAAAGGATAAAAGATAAACTTGTTTTTAAAGCTTTTTTCATTGACTATGCATTGACTTTCACTATATCAAAATTGAACTGAATGTTGTATGTCTAGATGTATAGTAAATTTACTCTTATCTTACATTTACTGTTAAGAAACAATTTAAGCAAAAAGAATGACAGGGCATCTATTTTAATCTCTTTTGCTAAAGCAAATATACCATATTTCAATGACTTAACAGTTTAATAAAGTTTTTATAGTTACAGAACTAATGAAAGTCATAAATCAAAGTATTTAAAATATATTAGTGGGTACAGGAAGAAGGTGGATTTCAGGAAAGTGGGGAGCCTATGCTACAGATTGCAAGTGGAACCTGAAAATGTTTATGTTTGGGGTGGTAGAAGCTAGTGGTCTATTAAATTTATAAATTGCAAAGTGCTTACCGGGTAGTCACAAAGATGTTAGGTTGGAACAGAGGTGGACATGGCAGGTTTTTAAGAGAGCTGAAGATAGCACAAGATAAATTGGCACTGGATCTGCATACTTTTACTTTCCCCAATCATCCTAATGAAATTTGTCTTCACTAAGTGGTAGTTGCTCATTCCTTTAGTTCCAGTACTCAGATAAGTCTCTGTGAATTTGAGGCCAGTTTGGTCTACATAGTAAGTTCCAAGACAGCCAGGGCTACATAGAGAGACCCTGTCTCAAAGAACCAATTTCTGTGATAAAACACCATAACCAAGGCAACTTATAAGAGAAAGGGTTTATTTGGCATTAAGGTTCTAGAGCCAGAAAACACATTACCATCACTTTGGGTAGGCAAGGCAGCAAGTAGGCCTGGTGACTGGAGCACAAGTGAGATCTCACATCACAAGTTCCAAGCAGGAAGGAGAGGGTGCAGTGGGAATAACAGAAGGCCTTGGAAACCTCAAAGCTTACTCCCAATAATATGCTTCCTCCATCCAGGCCATCCTCCTAAGTCTCCACTAACTGGGAGCTAAGAACTCAGACTTTTGAGCCGATGGGAAACACTCTCACTCAAGGCACCACAGACTCGTTGACAGTGGTTACATAGCAGTTCTTACATAGCATAACATTCATTTTCAAAAATTATTTACTTCATGAATATGTGGTAACTTAATAATATAAAAATTAATCACTTGGTAATGAAAACTGGAAATAGAAGTATTTATTTTCTTGAATTTTTATTTTCTAGCTGTACCACATCCTGCTGATACCCAGAGTCAGTCTTGAGAAAACCTATGAAGCAAAACTGATGACTTTCAATATGCTTCATAATTTTATCTGTCATTGGAGTAGCAGATCATAAAGTATCAAAATTAAATGGTAAATGGAAACTATATGCTAAAACATTGCAATAGCAATGGGAGAACATAACCTGAACTCAACTCTGATGAAACAACAATGTGACTGTTTTCAGAAACTAGGTATTTTTTTAAATTTTTTTATTAATTACACTTTATTCATTTTGTATCCCCCCATAAGCCCCTCCCTCCTCCCCTGCCGATCCCACCCTCCCTCCCCTTTCTGCATGCATGCCACTCCCCAAGTCC
>NW_026594895.1:0-1369 GCF_907164565.1 Psammomys obesus | reverse complement strand
AGCCCTGGCCAAGCATGCTGACACCCTGCCCAGGGACCTCCAGCGGGCCCCGGCCTCCCTCACAGGGAGGCTTCACATCCCACCAGGGCTTTCAGCCCCTTGGTTTAGGCTTGGCCCTCCCTGCCAGCTCCCTCTCTCCTAGTTAAAGAACACACACACACACACAAGGCTGGAGTCTGGTCCTACTTGTAAATGTGACCTTGGACAACCGACAAACCTTGACCGTCAACACTAATTCTGACCTTTTTCCCTATGTAGCTGTTTGGACCTTCTCTTCAGACACCGTCAGAGGAGGGTCAGGCCCCTAGGGGCCTCTGGGGGCCTTGGGGCCCATGGGCCTCCTGCTCCCAGCCCTGTGGGGTGGGGGTGCAGCACAGGAGCCGAACATGTGAACTGTACCCAGGCCTGTCCCTCCCACCCCGGCCCCCCAGACACCCGGAAGTCATCCGGCCCCGGGGCCAGGGCTCCAGACCCCAGCCGCCCCGGGATCCCCAGTCTCTGTACAGGCCACAGCCTCGGGGAAGGGGTGGCCCTCTTCGAGATTCGGCTTTTCAGCTGGGGAGAGAGGAGACTCCAGGGGCCCAGAGGTGAGGCTCTGAGGGCAGGGCAGATTGGGGTGGGGTGGGGTAACAGAACGGGGCAAGGAGACGTCAGGTCTGCAGGCTGATCTTTCAGGAATCGAACTGTGGAGACACGCTAAGAGATGACTCTTCATTTCTGCACCATCTTCTCAGGTCCCGGGTTCGAGACCCTATCAAGCCAGGAATGTTTGGTTATGGGAGAGTGCCTTTTGCCCTGCCTCTGCACCGGAGCCGCAGGCACCCCCACAGACCTGGGCAGCCCCGAAACTCTTCCATAGCGGAAGAGAGCCTTGCATCCCAGCCTCCAAGCACAGGACTGGCCTCTGAAAACCATAGCCCCCAAAGGCAGTTCCCTGAACTGCCTGCCCAGCACCGTTCTCTCCCCGCTGAGACTCCAAGCCCTGCAAATGCTCAGACAGAGGTGCCCCCCAGAACCAGTTCTGCTCCCTTCAACCCGGGAATCCCTTCACCCACCTCCTCCTCTGGAGACAGGAGGTCTTTCCAGGGAGCCCCTGGGCCTCGGCTGCCAGCTTCCCAGGGAGGCTGGAACCATCCCCAGGGAGCTGAATTACAGCCCCACCCTTTCCCTCCTGTCCCCCGGAGTCAAGGCCAGCAGAGCAGGGGCCACTGGAGACATGGAGGGAGTCGTCACAGGTCCCCAGAGGGCTGGCTGCCTCTGACAAGAGACCCCGGCCCCCTCTGGAGCCTCTTTGCTCCCAGTAGCCCTGTTCCAAAATGTTCTGGGGAGAGCGAGCAGCTGCGAGCCTGCAGCAACGAGGTGAGTTCCT
>NW_026594894.1:0-4717 GCF_907164565.1 Psammomys obesus | reverse complement strand
CTAGATGCTGAAAAAGCATTTGACAAAATCCAACATCCATTCATGTTTAAAGTACTGGAGAGATCAGGGATACAAGGCACATATCTAAACATAGTAAAGGCGATATACAGCAAGCCTATAGCCAACATCAAACTGAACGGAGAGAAACTTAAAGCAATCCCACTGAAATCAGGGACAAGACAAGGCTGCCCACTGTCTCCATATCTCTTCAACATAGTGCTGGAAGTCCTTGCTAGAGCAATAAGACAGTCGAAGGAGATCAAGGGGATAGAGATGGGAAAGGAAGAAGTCAAATTATCACTATTTGCAGATGATATGATAGTATATATGAGTGACCCCAAAAACTAACCAAGCAAGTCAAAGACTTGTATGAAAAAAATTTCAAGTCTCTGAAGAAAGAATTAGAAGAAAATATAAGAATATGGAAAGAGGGGGGGCAAGATGGCGGCGCTGGGAGGACTCTCATTCTGAGCAGCAGCACAGCAGGATCAGCACAGTGACCAGCAATCAGAACTCGTGGCCATAAAACACAAGTGATTGTGTTTCACAGGTGAGAGGATACCCCACAGTGGGGGATTTAACTCACCCGGCTAAACCTCGGAAGGGCTACACGCCAGCATGATCTGGTCACTGTCCCAGACTGAACTGTGGGCCCAGAACACCACAGACTGGATTTTCCAGTCAAGAGATAACCCCACGGTGCAGGAAACGATTGGGACCAACCTTAGGTCACCCAGACATCCCCTGGAAAAGACTCGGGTTCCACGGGCACCCCAGGAGCCAGCCCGGAGCCAGAGCCGGGGACACAGGCTACCGCACAGAGCCCTGCCTGTGCGCCTGATTCGCCACCTCAGATAGAACTGTGGGCCCCAGGGCACCAGAGACTTAGTTTCACTGTCAGGTGCAAACCCACAGGGAGGGAATCGGCTGGTCTGATCTCAGAGCACTCAGCCGACACCCCCACCCTGAAAAGGTCTCTGGAAAATTATCCAGTTTAGGCAGATGCCCAGGCTCCCAAAGGCCAGAAAGGCAGAGCCACAGGCGAGCTATGCCTGTGGGTTCTACTCGCCACCCCAGACAGAACAGTGGTCCCCAAAGCAAAGACTGTCTCTGGCAGGAGGAAACCCCCAGCGGAGGGGATCATCAGGTCTAACGCTCAGGACACCCAACACCAAAAGACTTTCTGGATTCACACAGACTCTATCTAGGCTCTAGCTTTCTAATGCAGGCAGGAGCCCTGGGCTCAGCCGCCATTATTGAGTACCCCTAGGGCACTGGGGCACACAGCTGCATCCTCAGACCTACAAAAGCCAGAGAGCCATTACAACAGCCCTCAGATACTGTGCCAAGGATCAACCAGTTATTCCTAGCTAGACTGACAAAACTATGGGAATCCCTGGTCCTTCAAAAGGGCTGCACCCACAGCGTTCGGACCAGAGCAGTGCCTACAGCCGCCATCCCAGACAGGGACACAAAGCTTCTGGTCCAGAGTGAGGCACCCAGCCTCCAGACCAGAGTGGCACCCCCAGGTGCCATCTCAACCTAGGTGAACATTCTCCAGGCCCAGAACGCAGCACTCAGCCTCTGGCCCAGAGACGTGGTGGGCACTCCTCTCACTTTCCCAGACAGAACTATGTGCCCCAGGATAACAGACTGAATTTCCCTGTTGGGAGAAAACCCCACAGCTAGGGAATCAGCAGGTTCTTCAAGAGGACTGTACCTGGAAAACTGTAACAGCAGCAGCTAACTAAATTTATAACGAGAAACCCAGCAGTGAGGCAGCTATCTTGAGAACTTCTATGGGTAAGAGGAGATTCCCCCCCTGCCTAACAAAGACCACAGCTACTACTCAGGGCTATACACCTGAGGAGAGCAGTGGCAATTCCTGAGAAACACTGGCCATACAGTGACCATAACCAAAAAGCAGAGAAGGACTCCTTCAGGAAAAATCATCTTCCGGCCAAGAGGATTCTCCCTACCTCAGGACTCCAGGAAGCACAGAAACTAACAGCCAACACCTAAATCAGCCCAATGGGTAGAGGTCAGCGTAAAAGCTCAACCAACAAAAGACAGAGCAATATGGCATCTCCAGAACCCAGCCATCCAGGGGCGAACAGCCCTGGACAACGCAGCATAATAGAAAATCAAGAAGATGACCTTACATCTATGCTGATGAAGAGGATAATAGAGGAAACCAATAAAATACGTAAAGAATTAGAGGAAGATAAAACCAAACAGATCATGGCTATCTGTAAAGAAATGGAGGAAGTTAAAGACAAGCAGATCATGGCCATCCGTGAAGAAACAGAGAAAGATGCAGCCAAACAGTTTTCGGCCTTCAGAGAAGAAATAATTAAATCACTGAAAGAAACAAAAGAAACAGAGTTGAGGGAACTAAAAGAAAAAGAGGTAAATACAATCAGACAGGTGAAGGAAGTAAACAAAACAACTCAAGACCTGAAGATAGAACTGGAAAAATTAAAGAAAACACAAATGGAGAATATAATGGAGAAGAAGAATTTAGGGAAGAAAACAGGAACTACGGAGGTAAGCATAACCAACAGACTACAAGAGATGGAAGAAAGAATCTCAGGTGTAGAAGATACAATGGAAGAAATCGAGGTATCTGTCAAAGAAAATGTTAAATCCAAAAAATTCCTGACACAGACCGTCCAAGAAATCCAAGACAACATAAAAAGACAAAAACCTAAGAATAATAGGTATAGAGGAAAAAGAAGACTTCCTTCTCCAAGGCCCAGAAAATATTTACAACAAAATCATTGAAGAAAATTTCCCCAAGTTAAAGGAGAAGCCAATAAGAATACATGAGGCCAACAGAACACCCAACAAATTTGACCAGAAAAGAAAATCCTCCCGCCACATAATAATCAAAACAGTAAGTATACAGAACCAAGAAAAAATACTAAAAGCTGCAAGGGAAAAAGGCCAAGTGACATATAACGGCAAACCCATCAGAATCACACCTGACTTTTCAACAGAGACTATGAAAGCCAGAAGGGCCTGGACAGATATCATGCAGTCCCTAAGAGAACACAGATATCAGCCCAGGCTACTATACCCTGCAAAACTCTCAGTCCTCATAGACGGAGAAAACAAGATATTCAATGACAAAAACAAATTTCAACAATACTGACACACAAATCCAGCATTACAAAAGACACTGGAAGGGAAAATACAACCCAAGAAAAATAGCTTCTGTCAAGAAAACACAGGAAATAATTAACCTTACTACAAGCACACAACCTTATGAACACAGCCAACCTCAAAATCAAAGGATCTAACAGCCACTGGTCATTAATCTCTCTCAACATCAATGGACTCAACTCTCCAGTAAAAAGACACAGATTAACAGAATGGATACGTAAACAAAACCCAGCAATCTGTTGCATACAAGAAACACACCTAAGACACAAAGATAGACATTACCTGAGGGTAAAAGGTTGGAAGACGACTTTCCAAGCAAATGGACCCAAGAAACAAGCAGGAGTAACCATTCTAATATCTGATAAAATAGACTTTCAACCAAAATTAATAAAAAGAGATGAGGAAGGACACTTCATACTCATCAAGGGAAAATTCCACCAGGAAGACATCACAATCCTGAACATCTATGCCCCAAATACAAGAGCACCCACATTTGTAAAAGAAACATTGATAAAATTTAAACCACATATAGATCCCCACACATTAATAGTGGGAGACTTCAACACCCCACTGTCTACAAAGGACAGGTTAACAAAACAGAAATTAAACAAAGAAACAATATCTCTGACAGAGGTCATGAATCAAATGGACCTCACAGACATCTACAGAACTTTACACCCAAACACAAAAGAATTTACCTTCTTCTCAGCACCTCATGGAACCTTCTCCAAAATAGACCATATAGTTGGTCACAAAGCAAGCCTCAACAGATACAAGAAAACTGAAATAATCCCTTGTATCCTGTCTGATCACCATGGAATAAAGCTGGACTTCAACAACAACAGAAATAGCAAAAAGCCTACACACACATGGAAACTGAACAACTTGTTACTAAATGACAGTTGGGTCAGGGAAGAAATAAAGAAAGAAATTAAAGCCTTTCTAGAACTCAATGAAAATGAAGACACAACATACCCTAACTTGTGGGACACAATGAAATCAGTGCTAAGAGGAAAGTTCATAGCACTAAGTGCCTTCAAGAAGAAATTCGAGACAGCTCATTCAAGCAACTTAATGGCCCACTTAAAAACCCTAGAAAAAGAAGAAGCAGACACACCAAAGAGGAGTAGACGGCTGGAAATAATCAAACTCAGGGCTGAAATCAATCAATTAGAAACAAATAAAACAATTCAAAGAATCAATGAAACCAAGAGCTGGTTCTTGAGAAAATCAACAAGATCGACAAACCCTTAGCCAAGCTAACTAAAAGGCAGAGAGACACCACCCAAATCAACAAAATCAGAAATGAAAAGGGGGATATAACTACAGACACTGAGGAAATCCAAACAATCATTAGGACTTACTTCAAAAGTCTATATGCCACAAAATTTGAAAATCTAAATGAAATGGACAATTTTCTTGATCGATTTGACTCACCAAAGCTGAATCAGGACCAGGTAAATCAATTAAATAGTCCTATATCCCCCAAAGAAATAGAAGCAGTCATCAAAAGTGTCCCATCCAAAAAAAGCCCAGGACCAGATGGCTTCAG
>NW_026594893.1:0-6254 GCF_907164565.1 Psammomys obesus | reverse complement strand
CACACACACACACACACACACACACACACACACACACACACACTAACTTTTTAAGAAAAAAGAACTGATATTGTTAGAAACAATGAGTAATTTTAGTGTTACACAGAGGAACACATGACCAAGGCTAAAGCACATGGCAAGGTAATTTCTTTCTGTAAAAAAAGGGAAGGTGGTATCAGAGCCATACTGTGTCAGCAAGCACGCTTGACCAAGATGGTATCTGTCACTCCATATTCCTGACATGGGTCATAGAGGCATCTGTGTCTCATCCCATTGGTGGGGACTAGGATTTCCAATCTGACGTGATTGGCTGATTTGTGTGGAGGGGAAGGTTCAGGCAATATGATCCATCGTCGGGCTAACTACAACAACATGTTCCTTACATTATAGTCTGATATGGTCTTTAGTTTCCTAAAGCTGTGTTGTGGAGTTAGACATGTACTCCTGCATTGATGTAGATATATAGTACAGGTAAAGCGTATGTGCACAGGAATTCTCTGCCATGTGATGTAAGACCATGGGGAGGTTGTGCAAATCACGAAGCAGATACATTCCATGGGACAATTTCTAGCAAAATGCAAGAAAAAATCAAACCAGAGCATGGGATACTTGCCCAGTGAACACTGCTGTCCATCATGCCTTCTCTGCTGCGAGTATTTGAGGTTGGATAAACCGGTAAATTTAGACTAGTGCAAAGCTTTGGGAACTAGTGTCTTTAAGGTATCAGCTACTGCTTAGTGATCACTTACTAAGAAACAATGACTTATGTGTCAGACATGTGCAGTTATGTTAGATACTATCTTTACATAATCTATTCAGGACAGATAGAAACTAAGTGAGGAATGGTCAGTATGGGGCATGTTTTTCTTAAGTGAGAGTGCTATGAGGCTTTGCCAGTAGGAATAAATTTTGGAGTCTGGAAGTAGCTGGAATCTTAGCAAGTCTAGTCTAATCTTTCTTCTCCAGTGGGGAACATCCCAGTCTGTTGTAGTAGTTGTGAGAATGCAAAGAGCCAATTTCCTGTGATACTCAAGTCTTAGTTCCCAGCCGTGGACAACTGTTAGTGTGAAAGGACTATTATGGTGTTGGGATTGATCTGACTCTTAACAGTGATGCAAATATTTATTCAATGGACCACACACAGGATACAGGGCCACATGTGAAAAAAACATGTGAAATTGGAGAAGTCCAAATAACTGATAAAAAAGAAGTTCCCCTGACTAAGTTCTCTATCACTCAGTCAGGGGATGAAAAGTCATTTGTGTGTATATTTACATATGTATACATCATATGAGTGTGTATATGCACATGGGAATGCAAAGCCTGTAGAAGCGGGAAGAAGGAATTGGAGATAGAGCTGATACCACAGCTTCCTCATGTGCCTTTAGGGACCAAACTCTGGTTTTCTGCAAGAGCAGAAAATGCTCTTAACTACTGAGCAATCTCTCTATTTAATAAATGCATGTTATATGTATAATATATTTGAATTATGTTATTTATTTATGAGTAACTATATCAAAAGGAGAGTGTGTCTGAAATGAGAAAGCCTGTCTGGACTTCTTGATGAGCAAAGTCAAGATGAGAAGGGCAAGGAAGACCTTGATTCCGTGGCCATTTGGCAAAGGCATATATTTTTAGAGAATTTTAAATGTGACACAGTACTGATAAAGTATTCTATTGATGATGCTTGTTGAAGGTGCTGCGTCCAGTAAAATGACATGTGGATAATTAGAAAAGGAAAACCTGAAACCGATGACAATTAGAGCAGGCTAATTATAATAACCAGGTTTGACATAATTATATGTTAGAATTAGAGACAAAACACTGAGTTTGGAAGGAAGGAGGCTTCTTATAATTATAGTTAAATGAGAAAAAAAATCAACAGGACCAGATTGAGAAGAGGACATATGGAGAAGAAGACCCAAGCGCCAAAGGGCAAGGCTCAGTGATAGGGAAACAACAGAAGAGGGAAGTAGCGAGGTGGATGGAAGTGGGCACAAGACAAAGTGTTTGATTTAGAGAGTGTTGAATTGCAGATGAAGAGGCTGAAATGAGTGGAAGACTAATTGTGCTGAGCAGATTGATACAGGAAACATGATACGCTCATCTGAGGCCATCTAAGGGCCACAGCCAAGGTCAGGAGGAACTCAGAATATAGATACTATGTGTCTGCTTATTGTGTTTATGGTTGATGTCAACCAAGGCTTTTAAAAATACTTTCACTTATAGCTTTCTTTTCCTGAGGGTTTTCTTTACATGGCTATATAGGAATAAAAACCTAGAATATAAATGAAACAGTTACAATAATAAATCATAAGGGAAATTGTCTTAAAACAATTCTTTGTTATACATGTAATCTCATCACTTATTGCAGATGAAATCAAATTTAGCAACTCTTGAGATAGATATGCTTATTTTTATGTAAATAATTAAATCTCAGCTGAATGCTGGGCACTGTGGGTCATAAAGCATCTTTAACATTTTTCAGAATCGGTCGATATTTTGATTTTATAATTGTCAGTGCCAAGATTGTTGCTTTGCTTAAATATGTAATATAAAATGGCAGAAGTATGTTTAAGGCCATTTCAGAAATCTCTGGAAATTCTGTCATAACCGCAAGCCAAAAGTCACTGAACCATTTTTTTATGTAATTTAACTAAACAACTCGAACAAAATTTTAATCCAGTATTCTGACGCAGTCCAAAGACAGTCTGATTTTATTCTAACGGGCTTAAAAATCCCAGTAGGAGACTGCCTAGTCTTTGTTTCCACAATGAAGCCATTCTACAGTCCACAAGAGCAGACAGTGTATGTACAGTAAAAACAGTGCAATTCAAAACATACAATGCTCTTAACTTGGAACCAGAGTTTTGGGCGGGGCTCATTGGAGTCATGCAGTGGGATGGTGTATGCACTCCAAAATACATGTGTTGTGTGTTTAGAGCCAAGCTACAGTGAAATCACACAAGCACTACTAGGAACACCCCAGGCTCATTATATGTTGTATTTTGAATTAATTTTCAACATTGCATGTTCTGAGACTTTTTACTGTTGCCATATTTTTTCTGATTTCACCATTCAATGAAATACGTCAGATGACATTCTAACCCACTGCTATCAACAACAACAAACGAACAAACAAACAAAAATAACAACAACACAATTTGGGTCTAGGACACCATGAACTGTGTAGGACTGAGTTGCCCAGAAAGGGCAATCCTTTGTTATTAGGCTTTTAAATTTTTCCAAAATGCCAGATGCCGTTGTCAATGCAAGAGAGATTGTCCTTAGTGCTGGAGATCTTTAGCACAGAAAAATGAGGTCAAAAGGGTAATGATGAGAGGAAAAGGGGTTAGGGGCTTGTTCACAGGGTTTCTGCTAACTCTTATTCTTCATCATTTGTAATTGCTGTTTAGGGGCTTGGAAACTACTGATCATATTGTGTAGTTTGGTGAATAGTCATTGTTGTATCCCTTGTGTATGACTTCCTATGTTCTCTGGCAATAGTTGACTAGACAAGTCTCTAGACAAGCTAGAGACTGTATGAGCCTTACATTGCTTCTTTCTGGAATGTAGAAAATGATTGCTGCCTCTCTTCTAGTTCATCTGTTTCTACACTAATATGTGGCTTGAAGAATATTCGTTAACCTTCCTAAACTTCTACCGATACCCGCATACTCTTCTGTTCATACTTGCATACTGTTTCTGTATTCTTTGTTACAATCTTATAAGAGCTGTCAAGGTTAAGTTTCCCAACCCGTGTGTGTGGTCCTAGTATCTGCTCTAGCATTTTTCTCCTTTCCCCTGTTTAGATAGGAAGGAACCCCATGCCCTTTCATTGCTTTTAACTCAGTCTTTGCTCTTGCCTCTTGGGAAGTTCCAACTTTGGGAAGATTATAGGAACACATGATGATTTTCTTTTGTTGTAGACCTATGATGAAGGGTTAGGGGAAGTGAAGGGGAAGTTCTGAGAGTTTAGACTGAGAAAGAAGGAGAGGGTTATGGCAAGCATTTCAGAGAGGGCTGAGAGCCAGGATTCCCAAGCCAAATCTTACCAGAGCACTGGTGGTATGTTTCTGTGAACAAGCTCCTTTCTTGACTGAGTTCATTTGCATTGGATATTTAACCAGAGGCAACATCATAAGCCTGGAACAAGTAGTCTCACCACAGTTACTTCATAGTTTCTTTACATGTGAAGAGTTGGTAAAGCCACTTCCCCTGCTGGTGGGTAGCAGTAGGCTTCTTTAGCCTCTCCACCAGGAGCCATTTCCACAGTGCTTTTTCTGGACTTAGTTCTCATACTGTCTGCTCTGGCCTCCATGCACTCATCCTGATTTGATCACTGCTTGCCTCCATCTCTGATGTAGAGCTGGCGTTTGTTTTGAACCATATTTGGCTGTTGGCTTATAGCCTGGCCTGTTTGCAAAGCTTAGAGACAACATTCATTGTTCAGGTACTTCATTGCTATTATGCTATGACACCTTTGTCCATCACTATACAGCTTTCAGGTGTAGTAAGTCTACTCTGGCAGCTTTGAGCAAAGGAGAACACAAGCGTCATTGTGTATATCTCAAATGAAGAAGGGAAATGTTGAATCAGGAGCTCTTGGATACTGACTGCTCTCAGCCCCCAGCAGGTGTTAATTGGCAGATAGGACACTGAGATGACTATATTGTGATGAACCCACTGCAGTCACCTTTTGCCCTTGAGTCTCTTTACTGAAATGCAAGTTTCCAAATGATGAATGATTTTGCCATTCATGAGGTTCCAGAAGAATTGGGGATTTTGACTGACAGGCTATACAAGACTGTGGGCAATGGAAGAGGAAAGGTTATCCAAAAAGAAGTCGTGCTTATATGTACACAGTAAAGGGAGAAAGCATGATGAAGAAAATTGAAAGGACCTGTCAGAATGCTCATGGGGCATACATAGACAGTCATATTTCTGACACTTGCTCTCAAACTTCAGTAAGTGTCAGGATACATCGGAGAACATGTACTACCCAATTCAGCATGCATTTCACCTATGCTCTGATGATGTAGCTCTGTGGCGGATCTAAGATTCAGCATTGCTAGAAAATTCTCTCATAATCTGCTTCTGAGACACTGACTTTGAGACACACCATTCCACAAATGGCATAATTCTTCTATACTTTAGTTCAAAACATTAGTTCAAAACAATGTTTATGCTCTGAAAAAAAAATGAAACTGAACTTGTCTTTATTATAATTCCAGAGATGTTAGCTGCCTATAATTTGTGAGTGTGTGTAGTCGGAATGTCTCTTAAACTGTCTTTGTATACACCTCTCTTGATAGTCTGGAGATGATGCTTGTCTTTACCCAGCTTTAACATCCATGTTTAAAACTCATGATGAAAAATCATGTCCTACAGCTTCTTGGAGCCTCTCCATTGTGACAGCTACAGTCAAACACCAAATAACTTTAGATGGTTGAGGGGATTTGTTCCTGAAAATATTTTGGCATGAGATTTTTCTCCAAGGAGAAAGGCATTTGTTCTTCCTCTGAAGAGCAGCTCCATCCCACAGTGGATCCTTTGCCATTGTTTCTAGCAAAAAGGAAGACACACTGGGAAATTGAAAATGCTACAGTTTTTGCTGAACATGCTTTGTGTTGTCTTATTTATTTACCTTGTGTGTGTGTGTGTGTGCCTGCTTGTGGGTGTGTGTGTGTGCGTGTGCACACAAATGTTCCTGCATGTGGAGAGCAACCAGAGGACAGCCTTGGGTTTTGTTCCTTAAAGGCTAACCGTATTTATTTAAAAGGTTATTTTTATTTCTTTTATGTGCATGGTATTTGTGTCTCCATATTTGTGTGTGTGTGTGTCTGTGTGCACTACTTGTGTGCCTAGTACCTGAGGATGCCAGAGGTGGGTGCTGAATTCTAGGAACTAGAGTTACAGACAGATGTGGGCTACTGTGTGGGAGTGTCCCATATCTGGAAGTTAATCTGGATCCTCTGGAAAAGCAACCAATACTTCTGTTTGCTGGCTCTTTCAGTGGCAGGGTCTCTTTACTGGACTGGAACTTGTCCAATAGTCTTGGCTTCCTTGTCAGTGAGCAAAAGAAATCTTCCTGACCCCCACCCCCAGTGCTGAGATTTTAAGTGTGTGCTCACTCCTTTTTACACATGGATTCTGGGGAAGATACTCAGGTTCTAACATTTATTCAGAAACTGAGCTCTCTCCAATCACACACACACACACACACACACACACACACACACACACACACACAC
>NW_026594892.1:0-24710 GCF_907164565.1 Psammomys obesus | reverse complement strand
GGAGTAGCTAGGATTCTAAGTTGTTCTGAAAACATCTTGACACTGATGAAAAGGAAGAAAAATGGTAGAGTTTTTGATGGTCAGCAGGGATTGATTGAGCGTTTCTAAGCAGTTTGTTCTAACCACTAACTCAAAAGCACAACTCTCACCTTAGAGGGAAAGAGAGTTTATTCTGGAGTCAAATAGGAGTGCTTGCTGCCATGGCACCCAGGCTAGCTTACACCAAACATATTTCAACAAGGAAACAGTTTCATACAATTTGTTTTATACTGACAGACCAAAGAAAGCAATGCATCAAGTTTTTTTTTTTCTTAAGTTCTTTGGTGGAAACATCAGAAACAAAAGCTTTAGCAAAGTGATGGAGCCTCTGCTAAAGGCCTCAGTGCTAACTGCTGATGTTCTTAGCTTTGGAATTGGTAGAAGCTGTCGTTTTTTGTAAATCAAAAACTATATATATTAACTCTTTGTCACAGAATACTAGGTCAAGCAAAGAGGTGGGCAAGGACTCTGTGCCAAGTAGACATAGGTCTACTTGTATCTAACAAGCCAAATGTGCTTATTCTACCTCCAAAAGCCACAAAGCCTTAACTGTTCAAGCTTTGCTCAAAGCCTAAACCCATTGTCTCAGTTGAGACTCTAGGGCAACTGAGCTGATCTCCCACAAAAGGCCAAAATGAATGAGGCACACTCAAGATACAATGGTGAAGCAGGCATAGGGTGAACAGTCCTAGTTCTACAGTGATAACGAGACAGACGGGGAGAATTAGTGCGAAGTAACACTTTCCGTGGTGCACGCACTTCCAGTGCTGCTGGCAGAGCAAGCGCTGAATCTTACGAAGGCTGGCATCTGAGGGACATATGGGCTTGGGCCATCCTGCCCCTGTGACTTTGCTCCTTCAAGCCCACGTGGTTTTCCTCTGGGGCTGGGTTTGCATGTGGCCTACAGTTTTGAGTAGCGGGCCCCTGCTGTGTGGGAACATCTTCTCCCCTAGACCTTCCATGGTACCTACCTCACACAGCAAAGCAGGACTCCACACTTCCCCACCCAGAGCACCTTCTGAGGACCCGGCCGCTTCACCTTAGAACAGGCTTGCAGGGGTTTCCTGTGAAATCGGGACAGAAGCCTGTGATGTGAAATACGTGGATCTGGAAAAGCAGCATCACTCACATGACAGGAAGATCTGTGGCCAGGCGTGTTTTGGCGGCTTAACATGAACAATGGGAATCCTGGGCAGCCTCAGGTGCACGGAGCATCCCAGTGCTTTTTCCTCTCTCCTCGGTGTGCCCTGCAGCAGAAAGCCATGTGTGGCAGTCCCTTTAAAAACTCTACTTTATTGGGGTGTTTCAGCCTCCACTTCCCTTCCACCAACCTTTCAACCTTCAGTAGGACCGAGAAAAGGTTGATGAAAAGAGAGGCCCAGACCCCCTTCCTTCTCCTGGCTAGTTAGGGTCAAGGGGTTCTTTTACAGCTCTACACTAATCCCCACCGACTGCAGACACAGCCAGCAGTCTCCTCCATGCCGCTGCACCCCAAAGCATTTCTCTCTGTCTGTCTGCTCCAGACCACCATTCTGTCCCTACTCTCTCCAGACTGCCACAAGCCCACACAGTTTACCACAAGGTCTCCACCTCATATTTATACTTGCAGAGTCCTAGACCATGCCCTTAATTGTGCCACACATGGAAGGACATTACCAGCTGGCAAAGATCACTCCTAGCACGTGACAAAAAGTGTGGATGAACCTAAAATCCCACACTTGGAATTAGAATAAAAGCATAATTACATTACATTCAAAGAATTCAAAACTTCCATTTCAGTGTCTAAGGCTGATCATATGTTTCATCACTGTACCCACTGCAACTTCTCTGTCCTAGCACAAACTACCTGAAACACTTCAGGCGTCCTGGGTACCCCAAATTCGGGTCCACCTATGGGAAAAGAGCCTGTCTTTCTCTGCTCTGTGACAGACAGATGAAAGGGAAGCACACAAAGAAAACTCTAGGCTCAGAGAGGGATGACCAAGCCATGCCTTCCCTCTGCCTCACTCTGTGAAAGGGAAATACCGTGAGAATCAAGGGTGAGCCTGTGGGCTGGGAGTTTGGCTGGCAGTGTGGGCCTCACTGAGACCCATTGTGAAGTAGGGACAGAGGCAGGTCCTTCTGGACTTTTAGGGGGAAACGGAGTCAGAACAGGGAGGCACAGCTGTGACATTGAGTCCCCTCCCCAGAAGGGACAAAGCGGTAGCCAGGAGATGCCATGTAGGCTACAATGTGAGGGAGCAGGCTGTGTGAGCTGGCATAGGTTCCTCAGTGGCTCTGTGCCTTTGGGGTCCTTCCTCAAAGGATTATCAAAAGCCATACATAGTGCCTCCATGAATACTCTCACACGGCTCCTTTCTCAGGAATCCCCCTTATGCTGCTCATACCTTCTGAGGAATGGTCCTGACCTTGCCTCTCCTGCCTTTGCCCATGTATTCTCCCAGCCATTTGTCAATGGGGACCCTTGAAATTACATTCAGGACCAAATCCCTGCGTGGACATTCTTATCCTGATTATATCACTGGATGTCTTTGTGAATGTAATTAACACTGAAATCTTAGGACCAAGAAGTCAAGAGCATCACAGTGGCCATCACTGTTGTGTACAGGGGACTGTCCAGCATGACCCATGGCCCCATGGCACCCTTCTGTAGCTCTCTGAGGTAGGCTGCAATGGCCACAGGCTCCTTCACCTTTCTCATTCCAGATGGGTGACACTGGGTGGTTACACTGACCTAGGTCATTTCTGGAAAGAATAGCCTGGCCCTCTAGTCACACCATCACCTGGCCAAACTGCCCCAGGCTGTTTTTCATCACAGAGAGGCCAGGGCACATAGGGACCAAGGATCTCATGCCCTCTGTCACCCTATAAAGCCCCAAGATAAGGGACATATGAGGAACAGCCAGTACTGCACATCTACCCACAAACCTCCCACTGGCCACAGGGGACTCTGCTCAGGAAGTCCTTCACCAGACTCTTCCTTAGCTGAAGGCTGGGTGCTATCAATCAGCCTCTCAAGCTGGGTTGGCACCGTCAGCACCTGGGAGAAGCAGGTACCAGCTGTAGTTCCTGATACAAGTTCAAGACATAAGAATAACCTCATTCTGCATGCCCAGAGCTTAGTAGGGACACTCTGGAACATTGGGCAGGCTGACCTGGTTCATTGTTGAAGTGCCTCCCCAGCCTGGGCCAGTGAGTTTCCATCCTCTGGATACTCACTTCAGAGGATCCACTTCAGGGAACCCCACTCTTCTATCATGCACTTGCTCTGCCTTGGGGGTTCTTATTTCCTGCCCCTTTCAGAACCCAGACCTAGCTGCAGACCAAGAGTGTAGGCTTTGGGGTTCAATGAGCCTCAAGGGCCTAGAAGAGACCAAATTGCTTTCATCTCTAGATTTTCAAATCTGAATTCCAGAGCTCAGTGTGAGGTCCTCTCCTCTCTGCTCTCTGGGCTCCACCCTCCTGCCCAGGGGCCAGCTATCTGAGATCTCTGCCTGGGAACACTCTAGATAACCTTCATGGCCTTCTGCTTCCTCCTCTCACTCATTCTTATATGGGTTCATAATCCCAAATTCTGTCTTTGCTTTATCCCCCACACCCGCTAGTGTTGAGAGCTAGGGGTTTGCGAAACCCATCTCTTTCCTCCCTCATGAACTGCCCTGAGGTCATAGCTTGGTGAAAGTTTGATGTCTCCTCTAATTCTTACTCTCCACAACAACCCTGTTTAAAGTGAGACTTAGAGAAGTTTAAATATCTGTTGTCACAAAATGGCTGGTGTCACAGTCCAAATTGAAACCCAGGTTTGTTTTCACCTCTTCATGTCCCCCACAATTGTCTGAGTCTAGAGAGCCTGGATTCTCCTTGACTCACTGCAGGTGGACAGGGCATGGGCAGGGACTGCTGAGATACCAGGTGGCATCATCATATACGTTAATGAAACCCCCAAACTCTTCCTGTCCTCTGCGCCCAGCTCTAGCTCAAGCCCCATGCTCAGTGGAGTCAGTGTCATGGGGACTGCCTTAGCAAACATGGAGCACATGCCAGCTGCCGCCACTCTCCTGGCTGAGTGATCTTGAAGAAGTTGCTGAATATCTGAGCCTTGCTTTCCTGCCCTGTCAAGGGGAGAGAGCCAGATGTCTGAAACCCGTAGGTAATGGCTACAAATGCCTCCAGATCATAGCTTGTCTCATAGGCCCCTGATCAACCAAAATCCTCAGGCTCATAATGTCACAGGCCATGTGTCTTTAAGTCACTGCAGATACAATGGGACCTGTCAGAAATATGGGATACTGACCCGGACTGCCCACTGTGGGAACCTGTTCTGCCACTCTGCCTGTGCACTGACGTTGGCTGTGGGCTTTTATCTCTCTGGTGTTTGACTTTCTCATCAACAAATGGAAAGAATAACCACTTCCCCTGTGGACTTCAACAAGAAAGCAGTGGAGGCTGTGGAGGGCAAATCCGCTACTGCTGTGGTTGGTGATCTTTGGTGGTCCCTGGAGCCACACAGTAGCATGGTAGGAGAGAACAAGTTCCCACAAGTTGTCCCCTGACTTTTATATACTTGAGGTGGTGCTCACATGTGTACACACACACACACACACACACAATTAATGTAAAATTTAAGAAAATAATCAAAGGAATGAGTCAGTGTATCTGAGCTCTTATGACTCTGATGGTTTCCTCTGGTTCTTTCCAGGATGAGAATGTAGAGCATTCCCAGGTTCAGTTGGGCACACAGCATGAAAAACCTAGTTGCTTTTTCTTGATGTTAGTGGTTGGGTTGGTCAGTGAGAGTTTCTATAACACCGATTTGGGGCTTTTGTCCCCTTCCTTGTCTTACAGGACAATGACACCCTCTTTTTCTTGCAGCTCCTTCTTCATAGCGGAGCTCAGCTGTCTGCTCCCTGGCTTTCAGACTGAAGGTTACCAAAACACTCAAGCCTCAGACCATAAAAAGAAGAAGCAGGAGCCCCCTCAATGCAAGACTTTTGCTCCCATCATCACCAACATCTCTCTGTTCTTCCTCCAAAATGCAATGTATCAGCCCATAAAAAAATCAACATTGCATTCTCCCCAATGAGCATTGTAGCTGCCTTCACAGTGCTTTCTCTGGGAGCTAATGGCAGCACTCACTAGGAAATCCTGAAGGGGCTGGGACTTACTCTCCTAAAGAAACCTGCAAGGGAGGTCCACAAGTGTTTCCAATATCTCCTCCATACACTCCTCTAGCCAGATCACCAGCTTCACCTGACCACTGGCAACACCTTGCTCATCAATCCATTTCTGATGGTGTCAGAGAAATTTAAAAAGGAAATTAAGGGGCTGTACCACTCAGAAGCCATCCCCATCAACTTCAAGGTCATCCAGGAAGACAAGGCCTGGGTCAACAATCAGGTGATGATGAAAAGCTATGGATATATATTACAAGTGGTTGAGGGCCTGCTGATAAACCCAGTCCTTGCCCTGGTGAACTATATCTCTTTCAGTGGTAAGGTGGGGCTGGCACCAGGGAGGGCAACCACAGAAATCAGAGCCATAGGGCTCACGGTCTGGTTGGAAACTGTAAAAGAATTCATAGATGGGCAGGAGAGTGAGTGGGAAAGACTTTTATTTAGAAGAGACAGGAAAGCACACAAGCACACAAGCTGGGGAGAAGCCTGGTGGTTTCGTGAATGACGATCACCATGGGTGTGGCTCATTATGGGATAAGAGTGGATGATGAGAATGCTGTGTGCTGTGGGCATTATTTGACTAGCCACACCTTTTATGGTAGTTAAGTCACATAATGAGTTATAAGACCATGCTTGGGAGCAGAAGTATTACTAGCTTGAAGTGAGACGTGGAAGGGTTTTATATGTATTTACTTGCTGTTGTGTGGAAGTGCATAGCTGCACATGTCATAGAACACATATGGAGGTCACAGCATACACAGCCCGTGGGAGTCGCTTCTCTCCTTCTACCACGGTTCTCACCGTCTGCCATCTAGGTTCCAGGGATCAAATTCTCTTCATCAGGCCCCTGTTGCCCAACTACCGGAAAACCATGATATCCAAAAGAGAAGAAAAATCATTTTCATTTCACTGTTTAAGATATAACCATCTACCTTCCCAAGGGAAGCTCTTGGGGAATGAAAGAATTAATAGCTACCAAGAGCAACTAACCTGGCCCCCAACCCCACCCCAGTGTGACATCCTGCCTGGAAATGATTAGGTAAGGACCCTCTGGTGGATGATGGGAATCAAGGCCAAAGCCTTTCTCTCGACCATGGCTTCCTTGACCCTGGACAGTGTCCTGAGAAATGGAGCCCCTGGGTCAAATCCAGCATAATTGAGGTACCAGCTCTGCTGGGACACAGTTAGGCCTTGTCCACACCTCATTACCTGCTCCTTTCTAATGATCTCAGTCCTTGAGAATCTGGTTTCTCTGATGCTCTCAGTGGTGACACTTACACAACAGAGAAGACAATGTTCAGGCATATGCATGCATGAGCTTTCTCCTGAACACAGACAGAACAATTGTCTGCCAAGAGCAGGAATCTTCCAGGAGGAAACTTTGAGCTTCCACTATTTACCTGGACTCTCCAGACAGGGGCAAAGTTGTATCTCAGTGATGGAGAGGGGGTTGAGTGTTTGGAAATATAGGTTCAATTTCTACCATAAGCAAAAAATCATCGTGGAACTATCAAACATACCTAATGCCCAAAAGAAGAAAAGAAGAGAGGGAGGGACGAAACTGCAAATTTTCCCACTCATTAGCCTGATAAAAAGTATTCTATATCTTCTACAGCTTCAGGGGACCATCACAAAATTCCTTCTGCAGACTTTTGTGGCCAAGCTGATCCCACCATTTATGCTTCATGAAGCTAAGGAAAAGGGGGTGAGTGGTGTCTCAGTAGGGGCCAGGGAATCCCTTGCTCTGACACCTACATTTTGATCCCACCCATCACTAATAGCCTCTTCTCTCTCCCCAGGAGTCCAGAAAGGTGAATTCCAGGATGAGTATGTTATGGAAAATAAGTTCCACCTGGATACACACAGGGTGGTTTTGGTGTCCATGATCAACCACCTGGGTAAGTTTGATCTGCAAAATGTTAAGAGTCTGTCTAGCTGGGAGCTGTTACATCACTATTTTGGGGATTCCATGGCCTTCGTCAGCCTGCCAGACCATGGCAAGATGCAGCAGTTGGTAGAAAACCTAAGCCATGACTACCTCACAAGCATCCAGAGCCACATTCACCAAGGGTGATTCAGAACTCTTCTGTCTTTTGTCAGTCAACCCTCAGTACCAGCCACTCTCTCAGCTAGGGCAGGTGGACCCCATCCCTGAATCACAGCTACTATTCTCGACCTAGACGCTCTTGAAAGAAGTGCTGGTCAGATTGGGTACCCTGGCAATGCTCACTGGGAACAGTATGCCCTGGCCCTGGTGCCTTCCCACCATGCACACTGTGCCTTCCAAATGTTCACTGCTGGCCTTTGTGAAGGTCACCAAAGCATATCTTATGACAGAACGAAGAACAGGAAGATGGGCTTTGACACAAAGAACCCAGGTGGTACAATTTCAGGGGCTAAAAGGAAAGGGGCATAAATTCCCATAAGCTTCTTGGATAGTCTCCCTGCACGAACAGACACTGGTAAAGATATTATTGCTGGGTGACCTTTCTGTCCAGCACGCTTACAGCATTATTACTGAAACTTACAGAATGCTAAAATATCAACATGTGCTTGGGCCTTGGACTCCACTTGAAAAGGCATTTCTTCCAAATAACAGATGCCTTTCACAGTTGACCTGGTCAGTGCTTGGTTAGAGAGGCGTAGAGAGGAAAAGGTTAAAGTTGGACACCCGGGACACATTTGCAGGACACTCTGTTCCTTTGTTACTCATCAGTGTGGTTTTTTGTGTTCCCAGGGGCCAACAAACCAGAGTGTGTTCCCACCAGTGATCCCAGTCCCTGTGTCTGTTTCATGGGCCTGAAGCAAGTGTGGGCAGAGGTGCTACTTTGCTGAAAACAGCCCTAAGACCCCAAACCCAGAGCAGAGAGAAGAGAACAGGATGGGAATGTGATTAGAAGTAGCCACACGGGAAGGGACAACATGGCAGGGCCATGAGAACACTGTCTGAGGAGAAGGACAACATTTTATGTACAGCGACCAAGACACTGAACTCTGGGCCTTAAAACAATAGTGATCATGTTTCCCAGGTGAGAGGAAACCCCCATGGCATGTTAATCACTCGGGTCCACTCTCATGTACCCAGCCAGATCCCAGAAGAGATCCCAGATCTCGCAGGCACTAGGTCACCAGACCAGAGCCACACGCCTATGTGTCCTGATCACCCACCCCGGCTGAACAGTGGGAACAAAAACACCAGAGACTGGGAGTCCCAGTCAAGAGAAAAAACCACAGGGAAGGAAGGAAACAGGACTGGGCACGGGTCACCCAGTCTTTCCCTAAAAATTCTCACACAATGGCGGGTGCAAGCTGCCAGCACTGAACTGGGCTCCAGCTGTGAACACAGAGATTTGCTGAGAGCCCACCAAACTCTCCTCTGCATCACAGACAGAAATGTGAGCCCCAGGGCATCAGAGTCTGGGAGTCCCTGTTAGGAGAAAACCCCACAGAGAAGAAAGGAAAAAGGACTGACCTAGGGTCACCCAGTCTTTCCCTGGAAAAGGTCTCATAGAATGGCAGGTGAAAGCCTCCATCATTAAACTGGGCTACAGCTTCGAGCACAGAGACTTGCTGACCACCCAGCTCTCTGGCACAGACAGAGCTGTGCACCTCACAGCAACAGAGGCTGGGAGTCCCTGTTGGAAATAAACCCCACAGGGAAGGAAGGAAATGGGGACCAAATTAGGCCATCCAGTATATCCCTGTAGAAGGTCCCACAGACTGGCTGGTGAATGCACTGCCAGCCCAGAGAACTTCTATGCACCAACTATTCGTCACAGACAGAATTGTAAGCCCCAGCACACCAGAGACCTGGAATCCCTGTTGGGAAAAATTACCACAGTGAATGAAGCAAATGGGGACGGACTTAGGGCACTCAGTATATCCCTGGAAAAGGTCCTGCAGACAGGCCCAACCCAGGGACCTGCTGTGTGCACCTGCCAAAGATTAATGCTTGGGTACTGGGGCACAGAGCCCCAACCTCAGACCTACATAAGCCTAAAATCTCTGAGATCAACATCCAGATACTGCTCCAAGGAGCAACCAGTTATCCCTAACAAAACTGACCAAACCACGGGACACCCAGGTTACAGCAGCACCTGACTAAATTACAGCAAGAAACCCAGAAGCAGGGCAGCTGTCTCTAGGACTTCTCTGTGTGAGAGGAGAGCCCTCTCAACTAACAAGAACTACAGTTACCACTCAGGTCTCAATGCCTGAGGTGAGCTGTGGCCACTCCTGAAAAACACTGGCCATTCATTGACCATACCCAAAAAGCTGGACAAGCTTCCTTCTGGAAAAAACATCTTCCTGCCAAGGGTATTCTCTCCACCAAAGGATTCCAGGAAACAACAGAAACTAACACCCAACACCTAAGGTAACCCAATGGGTAGAAGCCAGCGTAAAAGCTCAACCAACAAAAGACAGAGCTATATGGCATCTCCAGAACCCAGTTATCCAGGGGCAAGTAGCCCTGGACATCCCAGCATAATTGAAATCCAAGAAGATGACCTAACATCTATACTCATGAAGAGGATAACAGAGGAAACAAATAAAATGTGTGAAGACCTAGAGGAAGATATAAACAAACAAATTATGGCCATTCATAAAGAAATAGAAGAAGAGAAAGAAAAACAGATTATGGCCATCCATAAAGAAATACAAGAAATTGCAGCCAAACAGTTTATGGCCTTAAGAGAGGAAATACTTAAGTCACTGAAAGAAATAAAAGAAAAAGATGATTGTTCAAAAAAACAGCTGAAGGAATTGAAGGGAAAACAGGAAAATACAGTCAGACAGGTGAATGAAATCAACAAAATGGCTCAAGATCTGAAGAATGAATTGGAAAAATTAAAGAAAACACAAATGTAGGATATTGTGGAGAGAAAGTACTTGGCAAAGAAAACAGAAACTACAGAGGTAAGTATAACCAATACACTACAAGAGATGGGAGAAAGAATCTCAGGTGTGGAAGATACAATGGAAAAAATAGAGGTATCTGTCAAAGAAAATGTTAAATCTAAAAAATTCTTGGCACAGATGGTCCATGAAATTCAAGACAACATAAAAAGACAAAACCTAAGAATAATAGGAATAAAAGAAAAAGAAGATTCACTCCTCCAAGGCCCAGAAATCTTTTCAACAAAATCATAGAAGAAAATTTCCCCAACTTAAAGCAGAGGCCATTAAGAATACAAGAGGCCTACAGAACACCCAAGAAATTAGACCAGAAAAGAAAATTCTCCTGACACATGATAAACAAAACAGAAAGTATAAAGATCAAAGAAAAAATACTAAAAGCTACAAGGGAAAAAGGCCAAGTAACATATAATGGCAAACCCACCAGAATCACACCTGATTTTTCAACAGAGACTATGAAAGCCAGAATGGCCTGGAAAGACACCATGCAGGCTCTAAGAGAACACAGACGTCAGCACAGGCTACAATAGCCAGCAAAACTCTCAGTCCTCATAGACAGAGAAAACAAGATATTCAATGAGATATTCAACAAATTTCAACAATACCTACACACAAATCCAGCATTACAGAAGAGGCTAGAAGGAAAAATACAACCCAAGAAAACTAGCTACTTTCAAGAAAACACAAGAAAAAGTTAACCTCACTACAGTAAAACAAAAAGCAACCAAGCACACAAACTTATGACCACAGCCAACATCAAAATCAAAGGATCTAACAGCCACTGGTCATTCATCTTTCTTAACATCATTGCACTCTATTCTCCAATAAAAAAAAAAAAACACAGACTAACAGAATGGATGGGTAAACAAGACCCAACAATCTATTGCATACAGGAAACACACCTAAGTCACAAAGATAGATATTACCTGAGGGTAAAGGGTTGGAAGAAAGCTTTCCAAGCAAATGGACCCAAGATGCAAGCAGGAGTAGCCATTCTAATGTCTGATATAATAGACTTTCAACCAAAATTAATCAAAAGAGATGGGGAAGGACGCTTCATACTCATCAAGGGAATTCCACCAGGAAGACATCACAATCCTGAACATCTATGCACCAAATACATACAAAGGCAACCACATTCGTGAAAAAAAAATTGATAAAATTTAAACCACACATACATCCCCACACATTAATAGTGGGACACTTCAACACCCCACTCTCAACAAAGACAGGTCAACAAAACAGAAATTAAACAAAGAAATAATGTCTCTAACAGAGGTCATGAATTAAATGGACCTAACAGACATTTACAGAACCTTACAGCCAAACACAAAAGAATTTACCTTCTTCTCAGTGCCTCATGGAATCTTCTCCAAAATAGACCATAAGGTTGGTCACAAAGTCAGCCTCAATAGATACAAGAAGACTGAAATAATACCTTGTATCCTATCTGATCACCATGGAATAAAGCTGGACCTCAATAACAACAGAAATAGCAAAAGCCTACACACACATGGAAACTGAACAACTTGCTACTCAATGACAGCTGGGTCAGGGAAGAAATAAAGAAAGAAATTAAAGTCTTCCTAGAATTCAATGAAAATGAAGGCACAACATATCCAAACTTGTGGGACACAATGAAAGCAGTGCTAAGAGGAAAGTTCATAGCAGTAAATGCCTTCAAAAAGAAATTCGAAACATCTCATGCAAGCAACTTAATGGCTCACTGAAAAGCCCTAGAAAAAAAAGAAGCAGACACAGCAAAGAGGAATAGACGGCTGGAAATAATCAAAATCAGGGCTGAAATCAATCAATTAAAAACAAATAAAACAATTCAAAGAATCAATGAAACCAAGAGATGGTACTTTGAGAAAAATCAACATTATAGACAAACCCTTAGCCAAGCTAGCTAAAAGGCAGAGAGACACCATCCAAATCAACAAAAGCAGAAATGAAAAAGGGGACATAACTACAGACACTGAGTAAATCCAAACAATCATTAGAACTTACTTCACAAGTGCCACAAATTTGAAAATCTAAATGAAATAGACAATATTCTTGATCGATTCCACTTACCAAAGCTGAACCAAGACCGGGTAAATCAATTAAATATTCCTGTAACCCCTAAGGAAATAGAAGTAGTCATCAAAATTCTCCCATCGAAAAAAAGCCCAGGACCAGGTGGTTTCAGTGCAGAATTCTACCAGACCTTCAAAGACGAGCTAAGTCCAATTCTCTTCAAACTATTCCACAAAATAGAAATAGAAGGAACACTACCAAACTCATTCTATGAAGCCATGATCACCTTGGTACCTACTTCACAAAGACCCAAAAAAAAAGAGTATTTCAGGCCAATCTCCCTTATGAACATTTTTGCAATAATACTTAACAAAATACTTGCAAACAGAATACAAGAACACATCAAAGATATCATTCACTATGACCAAGTAGGCTTCATCCCAGGTATGCAGGGGTGGTTCAATATACAGAAACCATCAATGTGATCCACCATATTAACAAACTGAAAGGAAAAAACCACATGATAATCTCGTTAGATGCTGAAAAAGCATTTGACAAAATCCAACATACATTCATGTTTAAAGTATTGGAGAGATTAGGGATACAAGGCACATATCGAAACATAATGAAGGCAATATACAGCAAGCTTATACCCAACATCAAACTAAAAGGAGAGAAACTTAAAGCAATCCCACTGAAATCAGGGACAAGGCAAAGCTGCCCACTCTCTCCATATCTCTTCAACATAGTTCTTGAAGTCCTTGATAGAGCAATAAGACAGTTGAAGGAGATCAAGGAGATACAAACTGGAAAGTAAGAAGTCAAATTATCACTGTTTGCAGATGATATGGTAGTATACCTGAGTGACCCCAAAAATTCTACCAAGGAAATCCTACAGCTGATAAACACCTTCAGCAAAGTGGCTGGATACAATATTAACTCAAAAAAAAAAAAACTCAATAGGCCTCCTGTATACAAAAGACTAAAGGGCTGAGAAGGAAATTAGGGAAACAACACCTTTCACAATAGGCACAAAGCATATAAAGTACCTTGGAATAACCCTAACCAAGCAAGTCAAAGACTTGTATGAAAAAAAATCAAGTCTCTGAAGAAAGAATTAGAAGAAGATATCAGAAGATGGAAAGATCTCCCATGCTCATGGCTTGGGAGATAGTAAAAATGGCCATCTTACCAAAAGCAATCTATACATTTAATGCAATTCCCATCAAATTACCAAAAAAATTCTTTACAGATCTAGAAAGAAAAGTTCTCAACTTCATATGGAATAACAAGAAACCCAGAATTGCTAAAACAATCCTCTACAATAAAAGATCTTATGGAGGTATCTCCATCCCTGATCTTAAGCTGTACTATAGAGCAACAGTAATAAAAACTGCATGGTACTGGCATAGAAACAGAAAGGTGGATCAATGGAAACGATCAGAAAACCCAGAAATAAACCCACCCACTTATGGACACCTTATCTTTGACAAAGTTGCCAAAACCATACAATGGAAAAAATACAGCATCTTCAACAACTGGTGCTGGTCTAACTGGATGTCTACATGTAGAAATATGCAAATAGATCCATACTTATCAACCTGCACAAAACTAAAGTCCAAGTGGATCAAAGACCTCAACACAAAACCAGTCACATTAAAGCCATTAGAAGTAAAAGTGGGGAAGGCCCTAGAACTCATTGCTACAGGAGACAACTTCCTGAAAAGAACACCAAAAGCACAGGCGCTAAGAGCAACAATCAATAAATGGGACCTCATGAAACTAAAAAGCTTCTGTAAAGCAAAAGACACTGTCAGCAAAACAAAACGAATGCCTACAGACTGGGAAAGAATCTTCACCAACCCTTTATCTGCCAGACGGCTAATATCCATTATATACAAAGAACTAAAGAAGCTTAAAAGCAACAAACCAAGTATTCCAATTAAAAAATGGGGAACTGAGCTGAAGAGAGAATTCTCGATAGAGGAATATCTAATGGAAGAGAAACACTTAAAGAAATGCTCAACCTCATTAGCCATCAGGCAAATGCAAATCAAAATGACCCTGAGATTTCACCTTACACTCATCAGAGTGGCCAATATCAAAAACTCAAGTGACAACACATGCTGAAGAGGTTGTGGAGAAAGGTGAACCCTCCTCCACCGCTGGTGGGAATATAAACTTTTACAACCACTTTAGAAATCAATCTGGTGCTTTCTCAGACAACTCGGAATAGTGCTACCTCAAGTTCCAGCCATACAACTCCTAGAAATATATCCAAAAGAGGCTCAAGTACACAATAAGGACATTTGCTCAACCATGTTTATACCAGTTTTATTTGTAATAGCCAGAAGCTAGAAAGAACCCAGATGTCCCTCAACTGAAGAAAGGATACAGAAATTGTGGTACATCTACACAGTGGAATATTACTCAGCAATGAAAAACAAGGAAATCATGAAATTTACAGGTAAATAGAGGGAACTGAAAAGGATCATCCTGAGTGAGCTGTCCCAGAAGCAGAAGGATACACACAGTATATACTCACTCATATAGACATATAATATAGGATAAACCTACTAAAATCTATGCATTTAAAGAAACTAATCAAGAGAGAGGACCCTGACTAAAATGCTCAATTCCTATACAGAAAAGCAAAGAGGATGGACATCAGCAGCATAAGAAGACAAGAAACAAGTTAGGAACCTGCCACACAGGGCCTCTGAAATGCTCTGCCCTGCAGACTATTAAAGCAGATGCTGAGATTTATAGCCAACTGTTGGGCAGAGTGCATGGAATCTTATGAAAGATGTGGGAAATAGTAAGATATGGAGAGGACAGGAACTCCACAAGGACAGCAACAAAACCAGAAAATTGGACACAGGTGTCTTTCCAGAGTCTCATACTCCAACCAAGTACCATGCATGGAGACAACCTAGAACCCCTGCACAAATGTAACCCATGGTAGTTCATTGTCCAAGTGGGTTCCATAGTAATGGGAAGAGGGACTGCCTCTGACATAACCTGATTGGCCTGCTCTTTGATCACCTCTCCCGGAGGGGGTAGCAGCCTTACCAGGCCACCGAAGATGACAATGCAGGCACTCCTAATGAGATCTGAATGAATAAGATCATAAGGAAGGAGAGGGGGACCTCCCCTATCAATGGACTTGGGGAAGGGCATGCATGAAGAAGGTGGCCTTAGGAGGGGAGGAGGGAGAGGTTTATGAGGGGATACAAAGTGAATAAAGTGTAATTCATAAAAGTTTTTAAAAACTGAAAAAAAAGAAGTAGCCACAGAGCTGACAGGAAGGAGAGCCTGCTCCCAGGCCTCCTTCAGCTTACAGAGTCCCGCTGCTCTTCGTGTCCAAGTAGATGTCACTCGGCTGCATCAGCCCCTGTCAACACTCAGGAGTATCCCTAGCTCCGAGGAAAGAGATGAGACATGATTTCCCGAGAGCACCCTGACTCTGTTAAGAGGACTTCTCAGAAGAGGAAACCCTTCAGGGGCTACTAGTATCAGTTGATCCCATTAATGTCAACACCTGAATTCCACTCAAAGTGTAGAGGAAGTTACAAGGATAGGTCACCAAGATAGCCTACCATCTTGCTGAGGACAAAGACAACAAGGCAGTAAATGTGAAAAGAAACCACTTTCACACTATGGTGGGTCCAAGAAGAACAGGGAAAGCTACCAAACCCTCATGTTTTTCTTCCACTATGACAGGTTTGCAGAGTTACAATTCCCCAGATTCACCATTTCTTCCACCTAGGATCTGAAGACAGTCATGAGGACACTGGGGTATCAAACAGATCTTCAGCCAAAAGCTGACCTGTCAAAACTCACAGAGGACACTCCTGTAAAGCAGTCCAAGGTGAGGCCACCTAACCAGTGCATAGCTCCAAGGCTGTGAAGGGCAGAAGGAAATATAGAGGGCACAGCTTGGGCACCAGGCTCCAGCATAAGAAGGACACATGCACAAAGTCCCGGTTGAGCTCTGAGGGCTCTCAGAAGGTACCTGGACAGGATGATGTTAAAGATCAGAGCTGGGGGTGACTTCTCATGTAGGAGGTACCATGGCTTTTGCCTGAGGTGTTTCTCTGACAATCTTGGGCCACAGCCTTCTACTGTCTGAGCCTTGGTTTGCTCATGCTTATATGGAGAGTCTTAGGCTCAGTTACTTCAAAGAATGTTCTAGAATTTTCCATTAAGTTACAAGTGAACCACAAAGTTCAATTCATGAGGAAGTTAAGCAATAGATCTGAGAAAATGAGTAGACCCAAAACAAAAGTGATTGAATATGAGCTTCAGGTTTGGGGAGGCTGAGTATTCTGAGGGTCACAGTCAGAGTCTTTGTTGCAACAAAACAAAACAAAAACTCAAAACTGTGCACTAGAAAGTGCATTTATATTGCAGAGGCACAGCTTTAGGCAGCCCCAAAGGGTATCAGACATGGGGGTCAGAAAGGGAGAAAATAAAAAGCAGACCAAGTCAGGAAATGCTCTGAGTGATCCTGAAGAGAGGGGGCCAGGAACAAGGTAAGAATGATCAAGAGGTCATAGGCCCCCAGGAGGCCATCCTTGAGTGAGGTTCCCACACAGACACTTGCTTCACCATAGAGTGGGAACAGCACCTTTGACCTGCCGCTGCCTCCCCAACCTGCTCTCTCCCTAGGCGGTGCATAGGGCTGTGCTGAGAACTGAAGAAAGAGAGACACAAGTCCCTGAGGGTGTTGACTTGTACAAGACTTTGTGGCCTAAGATCCTCACTGACATGTTCAACAGGCACTTCCTAGTCATCATCAAAGAGGAAACCCTTGATCTTCCATTTTTCATAACCTAGTTGGAATCCCAGACCATAGTAATTACACTTGAGCATCCGTCTCTACTTGCTCCACCACATTCTCCCCCTAGATGACTTCAAGCCTGGGTATCATATAAATTATTTTCTGGGAAGACTATTTCTATTCACCCCAGATAGAGAGGGCATTGACAAAACAAAATAAAATAAAATATCAAAGATTTTCATCCGAGTCCTATTTGGAGAACAAATGAATGAATGACTCTACTGGGTTTCCTCACAAGAGCATTAGTGTGCGGTTAATTACAAGAGCATGGCTGACTTTTCAGAAGCTGCATCTCTGAACAGCCTGACACGGCAACTTGAGTGAGACATCCGGAAAGGGCTGTGGCTGAAATTCCTTACATAATTTGCAGGCAGCTTCCCCAGTGAGGAGGTGTCCAGCCTGACAGTTATTTACTGCTTATGTCACCTCAGGAAGGGGCCTGCAAATCTTGCTTCTTCAGCCTCTGAGGTTCCTCTCCCTCCATGAGGAAATGCTTCAGTCTGGAGGACCAGCTACACCACACCACACCCCTCTCTTGGCTTCTTTTTCTACCACATTCCCTGAGCCTTGGAAGATACGATCCTCTTCTTGCATGTAGAGCTGAACACTGGGCCACTGTGTCAAGGCAGCAGTAACCTATCTTTAGCAATTTGACTGGTGGTAAATCTGTACCGGCATCACGATCTACTTCAAAAGGATTTCTTGAACTAAACTATCAGCAGCAGGAATCTAAGCAAATAAACCACATATATTCAGAAGACAAAATGACAGACATGTCACATATGTTTAGCAAAACAATGACATCAACCTTCGACTGGGTCCTCTAGCCTCCCGAGCCACAGGTTTCTGTTCAGGCATGCAGTACTAAGTAAGGCTCCCCTCCTGTGGAGCATATCTCCAAAATACTCCAAGAACCACACAGTTCTGAGGTGGGACTGTGTCCCAAAGGTATCCTGAGACGTAAGAGCCCAGGAACCACAAAGGTCTGAGAGGTCTCCTTGGAAGAGATGTTGCAGCTATCAGGGGAGGGTTGACCCAGCCCCTGATGGGCCTAGGAGCCTGAGCTCACCTCCTTCTCCAGCAGCTACAGCTCTCAGTGAAGGGAAGAAGTAGTCACCATGGACAGCTCCCATGGAGGTCTTGATTGGTGTAACAATATTGACTCCTGCCTCCACAGCCCCAGGGTGGGAAGCAGGGGCTGACTGCCCTGAGGCAGGAAGGAGAACTGTCAGGGAGCCACTTGGAATTTTAGTGGAATTTCATTGCTCTTGGTGTGTGGAGAGGTGGAGCAGTGGACCACTTGGATTTCTCACTACTGCAGCAGATGCAAGGGGAAGGAGGGAAGGCAGCAGGTCACCACAGTTCAGGGAGAACATCAGGAAGGCATGGGGTGGCTGAGGTGGCCGGTCCAGAGCCTTGGGGTAGGTTAGGATGGCTACAGTTTAGGATTGCTGCAGTGTGGAACTTCCACATCAGTGGGCTATGAGGGCGGCTTGTGGTGGCACCTCAGCTGGGTGGGCAGCCACCACTTTGATCTCTCTGCTGCAGGCTGCGTTGATGGTGGAGAACAGCTGCAGTAGGTTTGGTGGGGCAGAAGCCTCTTTGATCAGGGAGTGGAGCACCATGCCTTCGGTTATCTCCCAGAGCCGCCTCCATATCTGTGGTGGCTCAACTGCCAAGGCCCAGTCCAAGGCTGAGGTGGTGGGTTGATGAAGCTCCAGGCCTGCATCCCCTCTTTTTTGTTTAATAAAGAATCAGGAAGATAGAAAGGATGCGGTTGGAAAGGGGGCATTGTTGTCATCAGACTGTTTCCTGACAATTTGGGGTGTTGAGGTCCTTGGGGGAACTCTGGTCAGGGTATAATTGGATGTTGCAGGGCCTGGCTCCATAGTTAGGGGTCAGTAATCTTGAAATAGTAACTGATGAAAAGTCTGATTAGAGATTCTTTGAATTTGCTGTTGCAAACCTTTACATAGAAGAAGTTTATGAGGCAGAGAACAATGAGTAAAATGAAGAAAATGAGAAGAAGCAGGTTAAAAAGAGGAGTATACAATTCCATAGGAGACTGTCAGTGACCCCCTGGCCAGAGCCACTGATCTGATTCTTACCCTTTTGGAGATGTGTCTGAAGTTGTCGAATATTATCTTTTACTATGCCTGGATGATTAACATAAAAGCAACATTTGTCCCCAAGGAAGAGACAGAAACCACCTCTCTCTGCTGTTAGCAAATTACAAAATTATCAATTTTGTAATACTGCTTTAGCCAATGAGTTTATCTGGCCTTGGAGGGTAAGGATGGTTTGAGCCACCCATTGGAAATCCTCGATAAACTGTGAGGAAAGCTTATGATAAATAGCTAGACAAGTCGTAGGTCCTGCTGTTCCATAGGTGACATCAGCAGTTATGCCCAGGTCTGCTAGAAATGGTATGACTTGAATTGCCCGTTTATTGTGCCATGCTGCCATGAACCCGGTAATGGTAATTGGCAAGGGTTCTTCAGCAGGTACCACCAGTTCTGGAAAAAGGAACACCAGGGCATTGGTTCCAGCCATCCAGTGGGTAGGCAATGGTATGTGTGAGAACCACAGATATTTGAGGCACTGTAAGTATGTGGACATAGGGGCTGAGTAGTAGCATCAGTGGGTAGGGTGTTATTACAATCTGAGGACTCTAGGGTGCCCTCAAAGTGTGTTCCTGAGGAGCTAAAGCAGTTTGTGACACCATCGAGAAAGATGTGGGAGAGGTAAGGGGTGGTAGAGATGGCTGGCCTTGTGCACTTAACGAGTGGCAAAGTGAAAGACTCTAGTAAGACAAAGGGTGAGGCTACAAAGGGTGGTTGTGACTTTGACCCAGGAGAGACACACAACCAGCATGCCCCAAAGAGGTTTGGCAGAGCATTCTTTAAGAGTTGGTATGCAGTTTAAGGTCTGAAACAAGAGACCATATGACAGGGGTAGTGGGATCAATATTCTCAGAAACAGACGTGGGGGCCTTTGAGGAGCTTTGGACCACTTCTACTGTGTCTGTACCTGAGGCTTGGGAGAGTGGGATATGCACTCTTTGTGTGGTTATTGTGCCTGATGGGCAACTGTGGTGAATGCTATAGTAAAGTCCACTGCCACCATCTGCCACGCGGTATGCCATGGGTCATTAATTAGAACGTAAAAGATTCCCAATTCTGCCTAAAAGTTAGAACTCCCTCTTCAGTAGGCCCTATGTCTCTTCAGGAGCAAGAAGGGCCGCCTTCATAAGTCTCTGGCCACTGTCAGCAGTAATTTTTAGTTTGACCGTAGAGAATGCAAGCATAGGGAACAAGTATTCTAGAAGTGGATTTGGGGGGTATAGGGATAATTTTCTGCTTTTTGCAATCTGCTGGTGTGCAGGCTCCAGACCCCCGTACATGAGCAGTCTGATTAAACTGCTGAGTAGTTATCCTGAAGCTCAAATCTCAATACATAGAGATCACTACCGATGGGTGAGAGCAAGAGGAAGTACAAGAAGAGCTCTGGCATGACCCAATAGTGTCAGGCTTGAGTTTCCAGGAGAAGTGTGAGGCCTCGATCTTCGGAGATCAGAAACAGGCTGGTTGGCCTTGACAGCTTCCAAAACTTAAGAGAGAATGATCCTGTTGGGCTAGAGATGTAAAAAGGAGGGTTACCTTGGGGGACTGATATAAATTGCTGGAGACGATAAAAATGGACCTACTGAGGAAAGCCATCAAGCCTAGCTGCAGTTCGGGGTAATAAGGATGACTGTAAGGGCCTGTGCATTTAGGAGAAATCAGAGGGGGGCTGACCAGGAGGAGAGAGGAGAGCCAAGCCCCCAGTGTTGATTAAGAAGGAATGGGGTCAGGATGAGGCTGCAGCAAATGGTGGTGGGTAGCATAATCATGGGTTGAGAAGGTGATCAGGGAAAGATGATGGTTGAGAAGTGAAGCCAGGGGCAGGACCAGCTGTCCATACATGAGCACAAGGGGAGAGATGGAAAGAGGTAGGTAATCAACATGAAGTTCTTGGGAGAGTCACTGGGTGTGTGCCTCCTGCCAGCTAATCCTCTTTGCTTTCATCACTTCCCCCAAAATGGCATGATATTAATCCATCGATATATTAGGCCATAGAGAATGTCAACCCCCACTCCCATGATCTAATCCGCTCTAGAACATACTCAGATACAGACCAAAAGCTAGGTGTCACTCTATACCAAGGCCTTTTATACTCCAATTAAGCTGGTCATTAAAATCACCCACAGGTCACACTCCCCAGCAATATCACCTCTCCCTTATTGCTAAAGAAATGAAAGGACCTTGGCAGACATGTTTACACTTGTTTTCAAGACAGCATGATCTATGCCTCTAAGCCACATGCCTATCTCAGAATGGATGGACAAGCAAAAGAATATGATCAGAGTACTTTCCATTTGTTTAAGAAGGCAGAGAACCCATATCTTCACTCGGAGTACCAGAGAAAATTTCAAGACCCTTGCAGGCCTGCCAAGCACCGGCACTAGTCGGTTAGAGGCAGGAAGCGCTGTTGCCTATGCGTGCACCTGGGGTTGAGGCTGTTGCATGGGTTACACAGAGTGGGTACTCATGAGGATGAAGGAATTGTATTCTCCATGTCCTCAAGGCAGAGTTCCTCCTCTCCCCAGAGTGGACACCATTAATTCCCTCTCAGCTACATCAAAGATGTCTTCCAAGGCACTGGGCTATATCCATGCTCTGTCCAAGACAACTGGGTTTGAATGCAAGATAGCACAGATTCTAGTAACCAACTGAGTCTTCTGAGGCAAAGAGGGGAAACGCACTGACGAACTTCAGGCAGATGATTATTGTAAAACACAGTGAGGCCAGGTGTAGGTTCAGACCCATGGCCTCCTCTCAGCAACTGTCAAGAGCACTTGATTATGCTGAAGGACTTTAACCAAGACGCCACAAGTGGTGGCAAGATATTGATAAAAGCCAACACCAGAATGATTTTTGAATGCTGCTTTAATCACACAATTCACACAGATATCTAAGAATCTCATAGCACATTATACATCATATGGGGAATTCCAGCTGGCCACAGGTACAGGCTCGGATACTTTTGTCTTCAGCATAGGGTGTCTTCTAGGTCCTGGAACTTCACAGTTCCAGCCGGACCTCAGACGCATCTCCCGTTGACTTGATAGGCCAAGGAGCTTCTCTGCTCCAGCCAGGCCTCATATGTGAAGAAAGCTAGGAAACTGCAGTTGCCCAGGAGCCGCCTTCCAGGGCCGGTCTGGTAAGGTGGTCTGGGATTTTCAAACAGCCTTTCGGAAATAGGCTGGGTATTGGCAGTCTATCAGCATCCTCATCGTGGGTCTAGCCTGCCTCGCCTGTGTAGGCTTGGGCTGCATTTTTATACAACTTTGGGAGGCATGGCTTGGCTTATCGTTCTTTCACATGGGCCAGCTGCTAATCAGCTGACATTACCTAATTTCATTGCTTAATATCTAGGGGCGTTACTTTAATTGTTATACTTTGTTACAGAGCATCGCTTAGCTTATCATTCTTGCACACAAATGCACACACGTCAGCTGCCTTAAGAGTGTTACTTAGTTTTTATTCCTATAAATATCTTGAATACCTTCTAATCTATCCTTGAAAGCTCTGCTGTCTTACAAGCTCTCAATGTCTTAGGGGCATTGCCCAGTCACTGTCACCAAAAATGTCTCTTAATTTTGCTCCTGACAGCTCTGCTGTCTTGCAGGTTCATTATAGCAACTCTCTGAACTTGGCTGTAATTGCCACAGGGCTCCCTCTGTCTTCCTTCTAGAAGGGTAGCACCCACCAGCTACACTTCACTAAGTCAGTTCAAGGAAAGATAGCCAGGCCGTTAGGCCACAGCAGCGCCTGGAACACCGTCTTCTAGTCAGGATTACAATCTGGCCCAGGCTCTCCTCAAGCATGAGATGTCATTGCACATATAGGGAGTGAAGTGTCTCCCACACTCTGCTGTGTCTATAACTCCTAGGGCAAGAGCTGAAGGGAACGTCTATGCTGTACACCCAGCCCTCGAACTTCCCACGGCCTTAGCTGACTCTACTCGGTAAGTCCTGAACCCATCGGGTGGGCACTGCCAACCTTACTACTTGTCTCCATGACCCCTGCACACAGAGGAAGTTAAGGCACATATGCAATTCCCGAGAGCAGACCCAGAGGAGAAAACAGACCTTGCTCTGTGTTTTCAGAACACAGAATACCCACTGTTGAACACTGAGGAAGGCTTACCTAGGGGCCTTCCCCTCCCTGAGGAAGCCCTCTAGGCCTGGGCTGCTTTTGGTTCTCTTACTTTTCTCTAGTCTCCAACTTGGGTGGAGAGAGATGAGGAGACACCTCAGGCAGTCCTACCTACCACCACCCCTATTCCCACACCCAATATGTTCAGCTTGGGCCACAACCAGGTCCCTGACCCTCTACTTAAAGCCACGAATCTTAACCTCTGCTTGTGGATTCAAGGACCCGCACAAGACTTTCTTAGAGAAGAAAATGGGCCTTTTATAACTGCTACCCTTAAAAGCATGTTTCTAAAGCCTCCCTAAGACAGCCCAGGGGACTGGGCCTCTTCTCTCTGCCCAGGGGCTGTCTGCCCTTGACCACCTGGGAAGAACTCCTTATCTCCAGGGAAAGACATGCTCTTTAACTCCTCAGATGAGGTGCCGCCCTTCCAACCCCTCTTCCCTCTTTTTGATTTGAGTTCACACTCTTGATTCACCCCACAGCTCTCAGGGTGCTTCTGAAGCACGGAGTTTGCCAAACCTACAAACTGCTCTCTACGTCATATCCAGGTATAAGTACCCATCCATGTCTGTATTTATGTTACAAATACCCTCCAGGTTTCTGTTTTTAAAACCACGAGTCTCAGAAATTGATCTCTATTACAAGCTCTTATGGATTCTAGGGACACAGACATTGGTCAAACTGTGAAGTTTCTCTTGCTTGGATTGTTGCAGATGGGAGCTGAGTACGATCCAGTCAGCCTTCTGTAGGACAAGGTCCTGCCACAGTCCCTGCTCATGGACTCTGAAAAAACTTTTAATCACTGGGCTATTTTGTCCTCACCAAGGAATGGAAAACTGTGTATTTCCTCTATGGGACTGAGATAAGAAAGCAAAATACTCTTACATATCAGAGAAGTACAGACCAATTAGACATGACCTGCCCTGAGAGTTATCACTGACTCTTTCTATTATAAGGCTGTAGGAAGTGCCTGCCCCAGGGGAGCACACAACACAGGTGTAGGAAACTGTGGTTGCTTTTACATGTGTCAATCATTGGTTAGTGAAAGTTGCCATGGCTCTGACTCGGGGATGTGTCCCTTTCTCTGTCTTGCAGGATAATGAAACCCTTTTTCTCCCATGGACTCCTCTTGCTAGCTGTCCTGTACTGTCTGCTTCCCAGAACCAAGACAGACTATCAGGAAGAACTTGACAATAAACCAGACATTGATATCCTCCACTGCCAGAGGGAAAATTCCCAGTGCCAGAAGAAATGTTTCAAGTGCCGGAAGGTAGCTATGACCATCAGCAATGTCTCCATTTCTTTGTTCAAAGAGATGGCCAAATGGTCAAAAGATGGAAACATTTTATTCTCCCCAATTAGAGTTGTTGCTGCTATTTCAATGCTCGCCCTGGGAGCCAAAGATAACAATAGCCAACATATCCTGGAAGGCATAAGGCTCAACAAAACAGGCTTGAC